>NW_007065674.1:2345-164553 GCF_000164805.1 Carlito syrichta
CCACTTGGTTTTTCTTTTTTTTTTTTTGTCTTCTTTGGTTTGGGGTTGGTTTGTGTATATTTATCTTTCCCTGTACTCTGTGAAGAATGTTGTCTTTTTTCCTTTTCTTCTGGGTTTAGTACTTCTTAAGTGTTTCATGTAGAGATGGTTTTGTGGCTGCATAAGTTCTTAGGGATTGGATATCTGGGAAAGATTTTAATTCACCCTCACTGATGAAGCTTAGCTTGGCCGGGTAGGTTATTCTTGGTTGAAATTGTTTATCTTTTTAGGACTTTGAAGATAGGGCTCCAAGCTCTCCTAGCCTGCAGGGTTTCTGCAGATAAATCTGCTGCTATTCTGATTGGTCTTCCATGGTGGGTGATCTGGCCTTTTTCTCTTGCTGCCTTTAGGATTTTTTCTTTTGTTCCTACTTTATTTAGGCAAATTATTATGTGTCTAGGAGTTGATCTTCTCATTTGTTGTCTTGCGGGGGTTCTCTGAATCTCTTGTGTTTGAATTTTTGTATCACTGATTAGATAAGGGAAGTTTTCTTGAATGATCTCATGGAAAGTTTGTTCCAATGTGGTCTCTGTTTCTCTTTCTGCCTCAGGGAGTCCGATTATTCTTAGGTTAGGCCTCTTGAGGTAGTCACTCATCTCTTGAAGGTTTTGTTCTGTCTTTTTGAGCTTATTTTCTGTGTTTTTAAGAGTTTGGGTTATTTCTATATTTCGGTCCTCAAGCTCTGAGATTCTTTCTTCTGCTTGGGTAATTCTGCTTTCCATGCTTATCAATTTGTTATTTATTTCATTCACAGTATTCTTTATTACTGTTATCTCAGATATCAGCTCCTTCCTAGTTTCTTCTTGTGTCTCCTCAATTCTTTTTAATCTCTCCATTATTGTTTTGATATCTACATTTGCAGTTTGAGACCCTTCATTCTGGGGACTTTTCATTGTTTGCATTCCAAAGTCAGTTTTCTCAGTGTCTGCTCTCCCAGGCATACTCTTCTTTTGGTTTTTCTTCATTTCTGTAGATTTTTCTCCCTCTCCCCCTTTCCCTCCCCCTCTTCAATTCTGTTTTTGAGGGAAGGTGGGGTTGCTTTTATTTCTCTTCTGCAATGACCTGTTCTTCCTTATGAGGGTCTTCTGGCTTTGTTTACTTTTCCCTCTGCTTTACAGTCTGTCTGTTCAGCAGTATGCTGTCTTGGTCCCAACTATCAGGTGAGAAAGAGACACAGGGGTTCAGAGAATCTCACCAGTTCACCTATGCCGTCACCATCTTGCCCCCACCTCCGACTTTGTGTTTCTTAAAAGGGAGAGTTTTTAGGCTGGGCCCTTCTTAAAACAACAAATTCAAATCATAAAAGAAATTTCTTCTACTGGTCTCAAGATTTTTTTTAAAAGTCATATTGTAAACGGCATTTGGAAGGCCTTCATGACAAGGACATGAAGCTGACCTCCAGTCCCTGACTAACAGCCAGCAAGAAAACTGGGCCCTAAATCCTATACTCACAAGGAACTGCTTCCTCCAACAGTCACCACATGAGCTTGGAGGAAGACCCTGACTTCCAGAAAGGAATGTAGCCCAATAACCACCTTGATTTGAGTCCAATGAGAACCTGAACAAAGGACCCAGTTAACTTGTGCTCAAACTTCTGACCTAAACAACTGTGAGATAGTAAACATCTGCTTTTGAGGCTGCTAAATTTATGGTAATCTGTAACTTAGCAATAGAAAGCTAATACACTTGGGAAATTGTTAGAAATGCAAATTCTTGAACCCCTTCCCAAACCTACTGAATCAAAAACTCTGGGGGAAGAATGTCTAGAAATCTAGGTGGTAACAAGCTTTCCTGGTGATTTTGATTCTCATTAAATCTCAAGAGTCGCTGTTTCACAGTCTTTTAAGTGCTGGATTTGGTCTCCAGGCTACAAATCTTATGTGGATGTCATGTGTCATGGCAATAATTAATAATAAAGTATAATGATAATTTGTGGAGCACCTTACATATGAAGCAGTTTCAAATACATTGTCTCTCTCTCTCTCTCTCTCTCTGTCTCTCTCTCTCTCTCTCTCTCTCTCGACATGGTTTTGCTCTGTTGCCTAGGCTAGAGTGCAACGACAGGATCATGGCTTACTGCAGCCTTGAAGGCATCAAGTAACTGCCTTCAGAGGGGTCCAAGCAATCCTCCTGTCTCAGCCTTTCAAATATCTGGGATTACAGGCATGCACCACCATGCTTAGCTAATTTTTAAATTTTTTGTAGAGAAGGTGTCTTGCTATGTTTCCCAGGCTGGTCTCAAACTCCTAGCCTCAATTGATCCTTCTGTCTCAGCCTTCTAAAGTGCTGAGGTTACAGGCATGCACCACTGAGCTTGACCACAAATACATTATCTTATAGGATCCTCCATTGTTTAGCTCTCACGAGATTGTCACAGTTTCATTTTACAGATAAGAAAACTGAGGCAGAGCTGGGATTGGAGTTAAATTTTGGACCTGCTGAAGCTGGTAGTGGAATAAAATCTTGCATCAGACAACACAGCCCCTATAAGGCATCTGTTGGCTTTTGGAACATTTTACAATGAAATAACAGATTTGTGGAGTACAAAGAAACTTGTGCTGGATTCCTGTGGTCTTTGGAGATCACCCAAGAGTTCCCTCCTTGGGTTTACCAGACAACAGAAGTAAGCTGCTCTCCAAGACAGATTGGGAACTGCATTCACTTCCCACTCATGGATGCTTGTTTATTATTTCCTTCCACTCTTATGGTGGGCACCTGCTTGACTGTAAAACAAAAAATCATGGATCCTGGGCCAGAGTTGGTGGCTGAGAGCAAGATGGCGGTGATGAAAGCCTGGGAGCTTGCTTGCGTGGAGACCAGAGTCCAGGCTGTTCTACCTTTGGTAGCCCATCTTTAGAATGCATCCAGTGTGATGCTTGCAGAGGTAAACACTGATGGAAGTCAGGATGTCCTTCGATTACCATAAATAAAATGATTCTCTGTGCACTCTAGTCATTTCTGGGAGACTCAGCCTGACTGCATTTCTGATATAGTAATCCTGACATTCATACACAGACCCATACCAGCTACCGTAAAGGCTACATATTTAGCAGTTTGGCCTGTGGAGTTTTGTCCATTGACTAGAGATCACTGGACTGAGAGTTCTGTCTGGCACTGGCAGTTCATTTGTGGCAACCGCCAATTACCTGAAACATCCAAACCGCTAAGTGTAATTATTATTATTAAGTGTAATTATTGTGGCAAACTAATTTTTTTTTAAGTCACCAGAAAAGAGAGAGAGAAGCTGGGAGAATATGCAGGATATAGAGAAAACAACAATAGTGAGAAAACAGCTGGGCTCGATGGCTCAGCCTGTAATCCCGCGCCTTTGGGAGGCTGAGGTGAGTGGATTGCCTGAGCCCGCGGGTTTGAAACCTGCCTGGGCAACTTGGTGAGACCTCATCTCTACAATAAATCAAAAAATCAGCCGGGTGTGGTAGCGCATGCCTGTAATTCCGGCTACTCGGAAGGTTGAGGTGGCAGGATCGCCGGAGTCCAGCAGGTCGAGCCCAGCGGCCACTGCACTCCAGTCTGGGTGACAAAGTGAGACTCCAACTCAAAAAAAAAAAATTGTGAGAAAACAACAACTGGGCTCAGAGCCACCAAGTAACTGCCTTTGGAGGGGAAATGTTCACTTGGTCTTGCCCAAAGCAGCATGAAAGTATGAACCAAAAGTAGGAAACCAAAACTTGCTTTCACTCTGGCTTTATTTGACCTAAACACACAGACTCTGCTGTTCACAGGGCACAGTTGTGACCCATTGATAAGGCTGGCCCAATTTCAGGTGGACTGTCTTGTATAAAGCCTCTACATAATGCTGGCACCACAAAAGGGTACACCCTCAAAGTCAAGGTAAATGAATAGTGAATCTGCCACACCCAACAAGTGTCTAGAGCTGCACAGTTTCATGTAAGGGATACCAGCTACATGCGGGTATTGAGTACTTGAAATATGCTTGATGACTGAGATACTAAAGTTTTAATTTTATTTAATGTAACAATTTTTTCCCTTATCATTATTCCCTAAATATAACTTACATTTGAATAGCCACATGTAGCTACTGGCTACCTTGCTGGACAATACAGGGTCAAAGTGTACACCCAGAGGCCCCAGAAAACTTTAGGAAGTGTTTCAGGACTCTTGAGTCGTGTCAGGGTCTGAGTCATGTCTGCTGATGTGGTTACTCAACATCACACGTGTCTGAGAGTGTGGACCAGCAGACGGGGAGCTCATCCATCATTCCCTCTTCTTAGACCTCAGGGAAGAGAGTTCCAGGAAGGAACAGCAACCTCGAGGAGAGGGGCTCCACAGAGACAACCCTCTTAGTAAAGAGCTGTGGGACCCCTGACCACTTGGACACACTTGGGGGAATGTTTTTAGCTGTTACCAAGAAGTGCCAGCAAACCCCACTATAGGCAGCTCTGATCACTGGCTCACTCTTGGCACCCCCTGGTCATAAACCCACTCCCCCTGGAGCAGGTTCACCAAGTGCTCCCTTCCTGGGGTCACTGGAGGGGATCTGAGGAGCCCTCTGAGGATCAGAGGTGAAGCACTATGGCCAGGGTCACATAGTGCTAAGTGGGGAGCGTTGAGACATGGTCCATGCTCCTGGGTCTGTAAGCACACCCAGTGCTGCTCTCCCAGAATCCCTCTGGGCTCCTCCTCCTGTCAGCCTACAAGATCATGGGAAACACTCAACACTGAGAAGCATTAAGAAACATTCCTTTTTATTTCATTTTACTCTGTAAGAGAGTAAGTTCCCATCAACACTTACTTTAGATAAGTATCAAAGAATACAGAGTTAAGTGAAAGAGGTCATAGGGGAGGGAAACAAAAATGTCCTGGTGGCCCATCATGTGCTGTGGGTAATATAAATAACACATTCTTCTGGTAAATTCACTCAGTGATTTGGTGTGATCTGTGTTACTGTCAATTCCATTTACAAATGAAGATAGCAAGTGAGGACAATAGAACAACAGAGATCTTGAGTGGCCCATCAGAGTGCTCGCTTGGTGAGTGTCAAGGCAGGGATCGAACCAGGTGTACCCATGTCAACCTCAAGGCCACAGGACAGAGTGGAGGCCACTGTGCCCTCCACCAAGGCCCTTGTGGGTTGTCCTGCTAGTCATCCCCTACAGGGTTCCCAAGTTCACAGAGGTCTGCCCTGCTTACCCTGTGCACAGCTCCTGACTGTCTTCTCTTCCTCCTGGATCCTTCTGCCTGGCCCATGGACAATCTTCCCATCACCAACAAAGGTGCAGCCAAGGACCCATGCTCCACCAAGGACTCTGAAGGGTGGGTGGCCTCTGAACATTCAGTCCAGACACAGACCTGACTGAGGACTTCAGACAAATTAGCCGCAGCTGTGAGCAAAGCTTCTGCCAGTTCACTGAAAGGCAACATAACCCATGCAAGCTCTCCTGGCCTCAGTTTCCCCATGTAAAAGGAAAGGATTAAATAGGCCTTGATTAAACTTGGAGTCAATCCTGATCCTACCTTTCCAACTGTGGCCCTCAGGCAGTCACTGTCCCCCTGCTATCCTGAATGATAGGAGTGGGCTGTGGGTCTCAGAAACCCTCAGTGACTCCTCCCTCACCCTGTGATTTGGGCCTAGAACTCTAGTGCAGAGTAGACATCCCAGGGTCTGTTGCCTGAGGCAGCAGTGTGCTTCAGATAGTGAATAACCGTTTCCTTTTTCTGAGGAACCATAGTGAGCTATGGGCGTTCATTTCATTTTTTACATTTCTTATGTTGTTGAGCTCTAGAAGGGTCTTTCTAGCACCCTTCTTCCTACAGGGGAGGCAATTGCTACTGTACTCAGAAAAAAGGAGGCATAAACCAGGTAAGGAAAGTAAAGACTCAGATTTAAAGAGATTGACTTTTGTCTTTCTGGTTGACTTTTGTAAGCCAATTCTGTTGGGACCAGGAGATATCTGAAATATCTTAGGAGAGAATAAAACACTCTTATGCAGACAAGGCTTTGAACAAGGATTAGGAATTCCATCTAAAGCTCACAGACTATCTTTCTGGGTCTGGCTGACCATTCTTCTGTACAACCCGAAACACAATGATTCAGTGGCCATAGAAGCTGAGAATACCTGTAGGAGAGCAATATGCTCCAAAATTTGTTTATCAGCTGCCTTCCTATCTTAAATGTCTTTGGCATGAGAGTTTCCTTTGTGTTAGGGATAATCTGAAGAACAGTGTTGAACTTCTGAAAGTCTCTGAAGAGATGCCAGAGCTCGCTCTCTGTCTCAGGAGCAGAATCCTGTCTGATGGAGCATTAGGCAATTGTAGATCTGAGACTTTGTGTCTGCCTTAATTGAGGACTAGTGACTAAATTGAGGATCATGTTCAGAAAACCCTCCTTTGAATTTTCCAAGAAGAAAAAATATGAAATATCTATATTTACTTTAAAAGTGAATAAGTTGTACTTCGAATTTCAGATAAGATGGAGTAGACACATTTCTCCCTACTCTGCCTAGTAATACAGCTGAAAACTCTGGACATTATAAGCAAATATAAAAAGGCTCTAAAAGGTAGAGAGAAAAAGGTAGATCAGCCAGAGATTTCAGGACTCAAGGAACAACACAGTGATGAATCTTCTGGGTTTTCTTTTTGTCTCTTTATATTCCAGACTGCCTGCTGTAGAAGCTGCCAACCCCAAAATGTTAACGGGTACAGAAAAAAATAGACCCAAGAAAAGCCTTCTCTTTCTAGCCAAAGGACCATGAAATGTGCAGCCTGGAAGAATAGAAAAGTCTTTGATAATAATTGTCCTATTCCAAATAAAGACTTCAGGAAAAAACATACCTCCTCCTCAGCCTGCCCTAGCTGGAACACTTACCACTCTAACTGAAGAGTACTCAAAGTCCCAGCCAGCACAATAAGGCAAGAAAAGAAAATAAAAGGCATACAGAGTGGAAATCTATTTGCAGATGATATAATGGTTTATGTAGAAAATCCACAAGAAAATCTTTGAGAATAAATGAGTTGACCAAATTTGAAGGATACAAGATCAACATACAAAAGTGAATTGCATTTTTGTACACTAGTAAAGAATGCATGGGAACTGAAATGATAAACATACTATTTATGTTCACTTTTAAAAAATAAATATTTAGGTATAAATCTAATAGAACTTGTGTAGGACTTGTATGCTGAAACTACAAACTGCTAATAAAATAAATCAAAGAAGGCTTTTTTTTTAACTTTTAAAGATGGGTACAATTCAAGATTAGGTATACAAATGGTCATTGTACAGGTAAAGTTTGGGCCTCACTTTGGTCCCCACTTCATCTGGTTTGAGATCAGATACGCTTATTGATGAAGTGTGTTCCCACCCCTCCTTCCCCTGGCAGTTTCCCGCTATTGCCAACTCCTTTCTTATAGTATTATGATAATTGTTCAATGTCCGCTTATGAGTGAGAATGTGTGGTACTCAGTTCTTTATTTCTGTGATAAATCACTGAGTATTATAGACTCTAAATCCATCCAAGTTGCTGCTAAGTTCATAATTTTGTCCTTCTTTATGGCTATGTAATATTCCTTCATATATATGCCCCACATTTTTTTTATCCAGTCCACTTTCAATGGGTAACATGGTTGGTTCCATGTTTTTGCTATTGTGAATAATGCTGCAATAAACATGCATGTGCAGGTATCTCTTTCAAAGAGTGATTTGAGTTACTTATGGCATATTCCCAGAAGGGAGATTGCTGGGACATATGGAAGGTCTATTTTTAGATCTTTTAGGAATTGCCACACTGTTTTCCACAGAGGTTGTACTAGTTTATATTCCCACCACCAGGGTAGCAGTGTTCCCTTTTCCTGGCCTCCTCTCCAGCATCTGTTGTTTTTGAGTTATTGATGATGGCCATCCTGACTGGAGTTAGATGGTATCTCTGTGATTTTAAATTGCATTTCTTTGATGATTAGTGAAGCTGAGCATTTTTTTCATATATCTGTTGACTGCTTATATGTTTTCTTTTGAGAAGTGTCTATTCATATCTTTGCCCACTTTGTAATAGGGCTGTTTGTTTTTTTCTTTTGGCATGTTTGAGTTCCTTGTAGATCCTAGATGTTAGGCCTTTGTCAGATATAAAGTTGGCAAATATTTTTTCCCATTCTGTGGGCTCTCTCCCTAGTCTCATGATGGTGTATTTTGCTTTGCAGAAGCTTTTCAGTTTGATGAGGTTCCTCTTGTTTATCTTATCTCTTATGGGACGGGCATTTGGGGTTTTGATCAGGAATTGGTTGCCAGTTCCAATTTCCATAAGGGTGTCTCCTACGTTTTCTAAGATTCTTATAGTTGAAAGTTTTACGCTTAGGTCTTTGATCCATTTCAAGTGGATTTTTGTATATGGTGATAGGTAGGGGTCTTGTTTTAATCTTCTGTATGAAGTCAGTCAGTTTTCTTAGTACCATTTACTGGATACGTTTTCTTCTCCCCAGTGGCTGTTAGTGAAGGCTTTGTTGAAGATGAGTTGGTTGAGAAATTGAGGTTTTGCTTCTGAAATCTCTATCCTGTTCCATTGGTCTATATGCCTGTTTTTGTACAAATACCAGGCTGTTTTGATTATTGTAGCCTTATAATAAAGTTTAAAGGCTGGAAGTGTGATACCTCCTGCTTTGTTTCTTTTGCTGAGGATTGTTTTGGCTATTCATGGTTGTTTATGCTTCCATATGAATTTCTATATTGTCGTTTCCAGGTCTGAGAAGAATGATGCTGGTAATTTAATGGGTATTGCATTAAATCTGTAAATAATTACTATCAGAAATGCAAGAGATCAAATCACAATGGACCCTGAAGAAATATAAAAAATTATCAGAGATTACTGTGTACACCTGTATGGAAACAAACTCGAAAGATTAAATGAAATGGAGGACTTTCTGATATCACACAGCCTCCCAAGGTTGAAACAAGAAGAAACTGAGACACTAAATAGATCAATAACAACCCAGGAAATTGACTCCATCATAAGAAAACTACCCACACAAAAAAAGTCCTGGACCAGACAGCTTTCCAGAGGAGTGCTACAAAACATACAAAGAGGATCTGATACCAACCCTAAAGTATTCCAAGCAATTGATAAAGATGGAAACCTCCCCAAATCATTTTATGAAGCTAACATCACACTGATATCCAAACTGGGTAAAGATTCAACAAAGAAAGAGAACTATAGGCCAATATCCCTGATGAACACAGATGCAAAAACAACATGTCTCAAAAATCATCCACCATGACCAAGTAGGCTTCATCTAGGATGCAGGGCTGGTTCAACATCTGCAAGACTATAAGTGTAGTTAAATACATCAACAGATGTAAAAACAGGAATCATTTGATTATATCATTAGATGTAGAAAAAGCTTTTGATAAAATCTAACATCCCTTCTTGATAAAAATTATGAACACCTAGGCATAGAGGGAACATACCTCAGAGAAGACTTTAAAATTTTTTTTTATTCAAACAAGTGGAGAGACATACCATGTTTATGGATTGAAAGACTCAGCACAGAAAAGACGTCACCTGTCCCCACATTGATCTATAGGTCAACACAGTTTCTATTAAAATTCTAGCAAGGTTATCTGGGTAGAAATAGATAAGCTTATTACAAAATTTATATGGAAAGGCAAAGAAACAAAAATAGCTAAGACAATTTTTTAAAAGGAGAGAAAATAATGTACTTGATTTTAAGACTTATTACATGGCTACATAAATTATGGCAGTGTGTTATTGGTAGAGGTATGTAGATATACAGATTAATAAAACAGAATAGAGAATCCAGAAATAAACCATGTTGATTTTAGACAAAGGTGCAAAAGCAGTTCAACAAAGGAAGCATCATCATTTCAACAAATAGTATTGGAAAAATTGAATATCTATAGGTAAAAAGCAAATCTGGATCTAAACCTCATACCTTGTATAAAAATTAATTCGGGAGTCACAGACCTAAGTGTAAATCACAACATATAAAACTTCTAGAAGTTAATATAGGAGAAAATCTAGATGATCTTAGGTTTGGTAATTATTTTTTAGATACAACACCAAAGTCATGATACATGAAAAAAAGAATTGATAAGCTGGATATCATGAAAATTATTCTAAAATTCTGTTATGTTAAGACATTGCCTATATAATAAAAAGATAAGCCACAGACTGGAAGAATATATTTGCAGAAGATATATCTGAGAAAAAACTGTTATACAAAATATACAAAGAATTCTTATAACTCAACAGTAAGAAAACAAACCTGATTAAAAAGTGGGTCAAAGACCTGAATAGACACCTGAGATGGCAAATAAGCATCAGAAAAGATGCTCCATGTCATGTGACATCAGAGAAACGTACATTAAAATAACAATGAGATACCATTAAACAATAATTAGGATGACCAAAATCCAGAACACTGGCAACACCAAATTCTGGTGAGGAGGTAGAATAACCAACAGGAACTTTCACTAACTACTGGTGGAATACAAAATGGTACAGCCACTTTGAAAGACAGTTTGTCAGTTTCTTACAAAACTAAACCTACTCTTACCATACGATCCAGCACTTGTGCTCCTTGGCATTTATACTCAAAGGAGATGAAAACTTATCCACACAAAAATCTGCACATGGATATTTATTGAAGGTTTTATTCATAATTGTCAAAACTTGGATATGACCAAGATGTCCTTCAGTAGGTGAAAGGATAAACTGTTGTTCATCCAGACAGTTTATATTATTCAACACTAAAAAGAAATGCTCTATCAAGCCACAGAAAGAAATGGAGGAAACAAATGCTTATCCCTAAGTAAAAGAAGCCAATCTGGAAAAGGCTACATACTGTATGATTCCAACTATGCAACAATCTGGAAAAGGCAAAACTATGGAGATGGTAGAGAGATCTGTGGTTGCTAGGAGTTACCAGGGAAGGAGGGATGAATAGGTAGAACACAGAGGATGCCTAAGGTAGTAAAACTATTCTGTATGATACTATAATGGTGGATGCATATATTTCCACATTGTCTAAACCCATAGACAACACCAAGAATGAACACCAAGAGTGAACCCTAATGTAAACTGTGGTCTTAGGATGATAGTGACGTGTCACTGTAGGTCAATGCAGAGTCCTCATCACTCTGGTGGGGAATGTTGATGATAGAGGAAGCTGTGCATATGTGGAAGAAGGGAATATACGATAAATCTCTTTACTTTTCACTTAATTTCGTTGGGAATCTAAAACTACTCTAAAAAATCTTTTGAAGAGTGTCAGTTTTTAATTATTTCAAGGGTGAGTTACTTCAAAATAAAACCTTATATGTTATCTAGGACATATTAGAGAACAAGGAAAGAATGAAAGCATCTCCATTCTTTTTTTTTTTTTTTTTTTGAGTTGGAGTCTCACTCTGTCGCCCAGGCTAGAGTCCCATGGCACACTCACGGCCACCCCAGCGTCGACCTGCTGGGCTCAGGTGATCCTTCTACCTCAGCCTTCCAAGTAGCCAGAACTATAGGCATGTGCTACGACTCCTGGCTGGTTTTTTGATGTATTATAGAGATGAGGTCTCATTAAGTTGCCCTGGGCTCAGACAGTCCTCTTCCCTTGGCCTCCCAAAATGCTGGGATTATAGGCTTGAGCCTCTGCACCGGCCTCCATTCTTTTAAAGACACTGATATAGCACTGATACCAGCAGTACTGATACCAGAATGTGGGCATTGCAACTTGCATTGCAACTTCTACATGCATGTGTAGGGGCAGGGAATATATGGGAAATCTCTGTACATTCCACTCAATTTTGCTATGAACCCAAAACTGCTATAAAAATAAAATCTATTAAAAATTTACTCAAAATGATTCATAGATGTCAATGCAAGACATAAAATTTTTAGAATAAAACACAGGGGAAAATATTTGAGACTTATAACTCAGTGAATAATTCTTTTTTTTTTTTTTTTTTTGGCATTGAAGTCTCACTCGGTCACCCAGACTGGAGTGCAGTAGCCGCTCCCAGCCACTACTACAGCCTCGCCTGCTGGGGTCCAGCAATCCTTCCACCTCAGTCTTCCTAGTAGCCGGAATTACAGGCATGCACTACCATGCCCGGCTGATTTTTCTAATTTATTGTAGAGATGAGGTCTCGCTGCTCAGGCGGGTCTCAAACCCGCGGGTTCAGGCAATCCACTCACCTCAGCTGCCCAAAGGCGCAGGATTACAGGCTGAGCCACCGAGCCCGGCTTCAGTGAATAATTCTTAGATACAATTCCTAAAGTATGATCTATCAAAAGAAAAAAATGGATAAGTTGGACTTCATCAACATTTGACTTTCTGCTCTATGAAAGATTCTGCTAAGTGGATGAAAAGACAGCTACATGGAGAAAATATTTGCAAACCACATATATAGCAAAGGACTTGTATAAAGTACATAAAGAACTCTCAAAACTGAACCATAAAATAATAAACTATCTGATTAGAAAATGGGCAAAAGGCACGAAGAGACATTTCATTAAAAAGAATACACAGATGGCAAATAAGCACATGAAAAGATCTTCAATACCACTAGCCATTAGGGGAATGCAAATTAATACCATGATGAGATGTCATTATACAACTATTAGAACAGCTAAAATAAAAAATAGTGACTATCTCAAACATTGGCAAGAATGCAGAGAAACTCATAAATTGCTGGTGGGAATGTAAAATGGCACAGCCACTCTGGAAAATGGTTTGGCAGTTTCTTAAGAACTAAACATACACTTACAAAACAACCTAGCAATCACACTCCAGAGCATTTACCCCAGAGAAGAGACTTATGTCCATACAAAAACCAGAACACGAATGTTCATTGCAGCTTTCTTTATATAGTTGAAACCTGGAAACAACCAAAATATCCTTCATTGTGTGAATGGCTATACAAACTGAGATTTATCCATACCACGAAATACTAAATCAATAAGAAGGAACAAGCTATTGATATAAAAAGCTTGAGAAAAAGACTCATCTCAGAAGGTCACATATTGTATGATTCATTTATAACATTCTTGAAATGACAAAATTACAGAGATGGACAGCAGATTAGTGGTTGCCAGGGGTTAGGGATGATGAGTGGGAGGAGATAGGTATGAATATGAAGGGTTAGCATGAAGGAGATCTTTGTGGTGATGGAATAATTCTGTACCTTGATTGTGATGGTCATTATAAAATTTCATACATGTGATAAAATGACATAGGGCTATGTATACACATTATACCAATGTCAGTTTCCTGGTTTTGATATTGTACTACAGTTATGTAGCAAGTAACCACTAGAAGAATTGGATGAAGGAGTCATAGGAACTCTATATTATTTTTGCAACTTCCTGTGGATCTATAATTATTTCTAAATAAAAAGTTAAAAAAAATGAGAAAAGTAAAACTATACTTTATGAGTTTACACTGATACTGTCAATTCAAGTTTAGGATTACAGAGTAAATTTCACTGATCTGACATTTGTATCTTCCTTACATTGACTATCCTGATTCCCAATGACACTATTATAAGTTCCCTCCCTCCCTCCTCCTCTCCCCTCCCCTCTCCTGTCTCCCTTCTTTCCTTCCTTCTTACCTCCCTCCCTTCCTTCTCTCTCTTTCCTTACTTCTTCCTTCTCTCTCTCTCTTTTTTACAATACATATCCAACAGACTCAGAATAATAATACCACTACTCCTATCAATGAAGTGATTACCAAAAACAATTGCAGAATTATTTTCTTTCTGTCTTTTAGGAATATCCTACTAGGGATATATAGACAATTTAGAATTTTTTAGAATAGTTTCCTTTTGGGAATTATGCTACCAATGGATATACATCTATGTTCATTTGTTTAATTTTGCTTTGATTTTTAAGAATTGCTTTTCTAAAATTTAACTTCATTTTGTAATTATGTAAATTTTTGCATGGTTTCAAGTCAAATCTTCAAAACTAGATGTATTCAGAGAAGCCTAATTTTTATCCCTTTTATCCTCATCTGTCTAATGGTAACCATTTAAAAAATTGTATAGTTTATCTTTCCATTTTAAAATGTGCTTCTTATACATATGTGCTTGCATATACATATGTATTTTTGTATCTACCACTTTTTAGAAACTATATGAACTTGACTACATTGAAATGTTATTTAAGTATTTATCCTGGCAACTACTTCCTCATATTGTCTAGAACTATTCCTCCTTGACACCTGCATAACACTCATTATGTGGATGCACCATCTTTTATTCAATAATTTATCTGTTGATAGGCATTTACACTGTTTCCAGTTTTCTGTTGTTATAAATAGCATTACAGCATATAGTCATTTTCACATATCGTTTTTTACTTTTGCTGGTATACCTTTGGGATAAATTCTTAGAAGTGGGGTTGCTAGATCAAGCAGTAATTTTATATATGTATGTATTTGATTTGTCAAAAACAGAAAATAACAAAACACTAAAGTGGAATGCAGAAAATCAGTTCTATGAGGATGACCATAAATTTTGACACCTCGGTTCTGCCTCAGAGTAGTGGGATGCCCTATGATGAGGACCATAGGGGTGGTCACTATGGAGATTTGGAAGGTGAGGCTTCTGCCTGCCCCCTAGTCCCTAGATGATCTTTGGACAATGAACTGAGTTAGGATTGCAGGGAATTATCTGTGGTAATGCTGAGTAAGATCTCCCTGGGAAGTCTCAGCACAACTTCTATGTCTTCCTTTACCCTCCCACCCCCGCTTTTTGGAGTTGAGGTCTTATTCTGTCACCCAGACTGGAATGCAGTGGCACAATCCTGGCTCACCACAGCCTTGACCTCCTGGGATCAGGCAATTCTTCAGCCTCAGCCTCCTGAGTAGCTGAGACCACAGGTGTGCACCATCATGCTCGGCTAATTTTCTAATTTTTTGTAGAGATGAAGTTTTGTTATGTTGCACAGACAGGTCTCTAAGTCCTGGGCTCAAGTGATCCTCCCGCCTCAGCCTCCCAAAATGTTACTGGGATTACAGGCATGAGCCATCACACTTGGCCTCTCTCTCTCTCTCTCTCTCATTCTCTTTTTGACTTCCTTCATGATGCAGCATCTATTTCTTAATGTAACAAGATGCCTGTTCCTGGCACTGTGCTCATTCAGTCCTTCTGCCCTAGAAAGTGAATGCTTAGGAAAGTTAATGTAAAAAACAAAGACTAGCTGTGTGTGGATGTCTTTAATGCCAGCTTCTTGGGGGCCGAGGTGGGAAGATCACTTGAGGGCAAGAGTTTGAGTCCAGCTGGAGTAATGCTGTGAGACTCTTGTCTCAAAAAAAATTTTTAAAGCAAAGTTTACTGTTTTATTAGTATTACTAAAGCACAATTTGACACTTGAAACAATTTACAAGGAATACCTTGATAACAACACAAGAACAAACTTGGTTTGTCCACTCCCGAGTCTGTTCTCTTAAACAAAATGAGATAGCTTGAGGTCATGGAGAAAACGCTGTTGTCTGGGGCAAAACCCAGAGGACTTTGGGAAAGTTGTCGAGCCTCTCTGGGCTTCAGATTTCCTATTTTTAAAATGAGGTCTTGGGCCCAACTTCAAATACTGGGATGGTAGGATTTAGCAGGGTTGGAATAGAACATGGGAATGAAGTGTTACAAGGTGGGTGGGAGGGATGAGCATTAGACATTCTGTAAGAAAATAAGGACTGAAGAAAGTGAAGATCTGCTGCTTTCAGACAATCTTAAATTAAGGATTACTTCCACTTTCACTTATTTTCTTCTCCAGTGCTTTGTAATCCTCTTCAGCCAATTTAGAAAATGCCTCCCTATGCTCTGGGGAGGATTATATTTCAATAGGAGCAACATTTGATTATCTGGAGGAGCTTAACAGGGACCAGTGGCCACCGCTGGTGACAGTGACTAATGAAAGAGCCCAGCCAACAGCATGTGACTGTGAACCAGTATTGTGTGGCTGTGCATCCACACATAGTTAAATCGAAGGGTCCAATTTGGTCTGCTGAACAAACATATTTGTGGAGGCTTATTGAACACAAAATTAATTTAGGAGACATTAATCTAAAGAGAACTCGACTGACAGCAACAGTGGTGATGTTTAATGGAAGACAAAGTAAAAAAAAAAAAAAAAGATGAACTAGGCATGCCAAAGTCTTTTCTTTTGTTGAGAAAATATGAGTATCCCTAGGGCTTTAATGGACTCTAATCCTTTCTCTTGAACAATTTGGCCTCCAAATAGACAAAGTGAGTAAAATAGAATCCTGAAGAATGCACAGTCTCCGAGAGAAATGTCCTAAAGTCATGCTGGCTTCAGAATGAGGCACTGTCTGCCCATCAGCATACCTTCTCTCCCTGCTGTTGCTTTTTTATATATGTTTGGGTTGGAATTTATTTTTATTATTCAATAACTTTGCTTCTCACAGTGTGATTCACAGATCAATACTATCAGCATCACCTGGGAGCTTGCTAGAAATATAGACTCTCAGGCTCTGCCCCAAACCTACTGAATCAGAATCTGCATTTTAACCAGACTTCCAGGTGATGTTGTAAGCACATTAGAGTTTGAGAAGTTCTGTTTCCTAGAGATTTCCTCTTGAGGGGAAATTAGAACAATCTAACCTCTGATGGTCCAGAAAAATCAAGAATTGTCTGATAAATTTCCACTGTAAATTATATGACTAATTAAAGACTGGTACAGAAAACTTGGGGAAAAAATAGAGAAGAACAAAGAAAAAACAATCATCTGTAATCTTGTGGACCCAATGTAACTATGATTAAGATTTTAGGGTGTGTCCTTCCTGTCTTTATTCTATGTATATATATTATTTTTAAATACAAAAGGTAATCCCTCATTCATTCATTCAACAAACACTCATTTAGCACCTAGTAGGCACTATGTGCTGGGAGTACAGTAATGAACAAGACATAAAGTTTGTGGAGAAACCAATATGTAACCATATGAGACATAACCAGCATTGTATGATGAATGGGACCCACCCTTCTGATCCTCTTCCCAGTCTCTACTTTTGCAACTCCTATGTCTTTGTATCTGACCCCCAGTTTCAAAGAGATAGTAATCGTCTCCCCACATTTGCCTGTACTGACCTTTGCCTTATTCATTTCCCTCTAATCCCCCTTTCTTCAGGGTCTTGTTAATTAAAATATTAGCTAACATTTATTGAGTGTTTATAAAGTGCCAGGCACTGCACTAAGTGCTTTGCAAGTATGCCCTCCAATCCTCACAACCAACCCTATCAGCTGATATTATTATTGTCCCCATTTTACAGTTCAGGAAACTGTCCAAGGTCACCCAGACAGTAACTGGCTGTCAATCTCCAGGACTGGCATTGAGCTGACACACTGAATCATGCTGGAGGGTTGATGAAAAATAACTAACAGATGTCTCATCTGGGCAACTGCCAGAGACCAGACAATTTACCTTAACCCCAAAATATGAATCTCTAATTCTGATATTTTAGAAAGAGAGGATGATCAAGTGAGGTAAAGGGATGTTAGAAGAGGATCTTCCGTATATATCCTACTACACATCATTTAATTTTTCCGTGAGTTTGTTGTTTTGTTTTGGTTCAATAGGGGAACACCAAAAAGAAGCCCTTTTACAAATTCCACCTCTTGTAACAATGTCTATTTTAAATTCCCAGTCAGGCAAATGTTGTTAACTCAGGAGTCTCCTATTCATCCTTCCAGACTCAATCCAAGACCTCCTGCTCCTTGAAGCCTTTCCTGTGCTGATCCTTCTCTCCCTTTTGTGGCATACTTTTACCACTTCCTAACTCTGGGACTCTGAGTACATGACATGACCTTTCCAAGTCACAGTCCCTTCATCTGTAAGAGGGAGCTAATCACAGGGTCTATCTGACATGACCATGGTGAAGGGCTACAGAAGATATGCCCAGCTCCACGTGAAAACCACTCAATAATGGTACCTAGTGTTCTTCTCACAGTGCAACTTTTATCTTATTTGCATGTCCATCTTCCTATTTGACTGTTCTGGAGAGAAAGAACTATGTCTTACTCATTTTTATATCTCTAAGAGCTAGTATAGACTCAGCATTGGTGCTAGTGAATTAAAGGAAGAAAACAAGAATCAGGCAAAAAATATTATTAGGCAAGAGATTATATTAGACAAGAAACTAAGAAAAGGATTTTGTTTATGGTGACATCTCATGTTCTGTGGCATAGAGGAAAATATTTACTCACACACTGTTTTTGGAGGGTGTGAGTAAATATTTTGCACTTTTCTAAAAGTTTGATTTTTAAAAAATCCTGATTAAATAAATGTCCAGTGATCTTGCCTCTCCCTTCATATCTGTGGTCACAGTGAGTGGTTTGGTATATTCTTCAGTATCAGTCTTTGTAGTTGTAGGTTTAAGGAGAATTTGTTGTTAGTTTAGGGGAGATTTAAGCTGATCAGTGAACTGGAAAATATCTATACCAGAAGGCTAAAAGATCCAGTACTAGCTGATATTAGAAGAAAAAGCTTTAAAACAAATTGATATTATTAATACTAAGATGATTTAAAAATTTGTGTATGTGCACAGGAGTGAGTATAAAAAATAGTTTTATACATCCTAAATCACATTTACATTGATTTGGGTATAGAGTAATCTCAATTGCTTACCACAAACAAAGTGAGAGGACTCTGGTACTTTGGGGCTCTAGATTTGATAGAAGAGCTTTAGAATTGATATAGGGAATTTATATTCATTATTAAGAAAAGATGAGACCATTTCAAAGATGAACTCTCGAAGATGAGACCATCTTGAGTTGTGTTACCTTCTTTCTAGGTTATAGAGAAAGATTTAGTGGTAGCCTCTAGCAGAGTTTTTTTTTTTTTAGATATAAGCATTTTTGCTATTAAAAAAAGTCCTGTTTAATGCATTTCTTGGGGAAGATTTATGCAGTAAAATATGAACAGACTACAGTTACAAATGATTATTAGCAAAGGAGGACTATTAGCAAAGCAAAGACTAATAATGGCCTAGGACAATATTAGACCCCTCAAGATTAAATAATAGCAATACTTATTATAATTATAATAATATTGACTTTCTCCAAAAGGATTAATAATGATTCTCCTTTAGCTTCTGGTTGAGCTCTCAGACCTCCTCAGACAGAGCTTGAAATGGATGGCCCCTCTGACCTAGCATCTGCAGCCTTTGAAGGCTGAGGTCATGCCCATTGCCCCAACTTCTGTTTAAAAAAGTGTTCTTGGGGCAACCCCTTCGGGTCCCCTCCCAATGTGAGAGCTTTTCTGTCCTCTCAATAAACCCTGCTTTCTTAAAAAAAAAAAAATGTTCTTGGCTTTCAGCTAAGCTACATGCTTAAGCTTTCTTTCTCTTTAAGTTGTTTTTCCTCTCAGCACATCATTTTCTCTGTTAGCCACAGCCCTGAATGACCAATGGGACCTGAGAATGTTCAGTGTATACTACCTGGGCCAGCCCACCATGGCTACCACACTTTTCAGTCAGTGTAACCAAGAGCCTTCCCAGCACCTCCAGCCACTGTCTAGTGTTCCCAGACCTTTCAAAAGGGAGGTAAGAGGGAGCCACAGGCCAAGTCAACTGCAGAAAATGCATAGGTCTCTGGTCATTGCTCTGTCAGAGGACCATCATCCTGCATCTTGGGTTTGGACATTTGAAAGAGCAGGAGAATGAATCTCATTCAATCGTGAATTCATGCATTCAAGCAGTAAGCACTGTGTTCCTATTTTGTTCCGGACTTTGATCTAGCTGCTGGAGATACAACCGTACAGGAACACTTAGTTCCTTCTGAGAAGGAGCAAAAGGTTAAAGTGCGCAAAACAGACATGTAAAAAAATATCCGTGGCATAGTGTATCTAATAAGAGAGACATGTAACAGGGGTGATCTTCATCTCTAGAGACCTCACCCGTATCTCTAGAGACCTCATCTCTACAATAAATAAAAAAACTTAGCCGGGCGTGGTAGCGCGCACCTGTAGTTCCAGCTACTTGGAGGGCTGAGGCGGAAGCATCGCTGGAGCCCTGCAGGTCGAGGCTGCGGTGGCCAGGAGCGGCCACTACACCCCAGTCTGGGCGACAGAGTGAGATTCCAACTCAAAAAAAATAAAAATAAAAATGGTGTGATACGGTGATAGAATGCTTTATAGTTAACAGAACCCGTGAGTCACTGAGCAGTTGTGAATCACTGAAGTAATATCTCAGAAGGTGTGTATACCTATCCTCTACCTTGGGAGGTCAGTGAGAGACTTGGTTAGGAAGGGGACTCCATGTGAGCACTGAATATTCCTTGACCTGGCTTTTATTCCCAGATCTACCACTTAACTTGGGCAAGTATCTTAAACTTTCTAGCTTTCAGTTTCTTTATGTGTAAAATAAAAAATAGAATAACACTTACAGGTTTATATTTAAGAATTAAATAAAATAATGCAGGTTGTGTTGGGTTTTCTAGCAGCAGTTGAGAATTTAAGTGAACATGATTTATCAGGAAACAAACTTAAGAATTTTGTTTTATGTAGGAAGAAAGGCAATCCTATATATTTCTTTTCCACAATGACTCATTAATTTGAAAGTCCACCTTTTGTATGCCAGCCTTCTATCTTGTTTCACTGACTGGTCATCATTGTTTTAATAGCTAGGTATTTATGGCACATTAAATATGTCATAGAACAAAGCTCCCTCAATATTTTACTCTTCTGAATATTCTGACTCTTCTTAGACATTTGTTTTCCCCAGTGAACTGTAGAATCATTTTGTCTAGTTTCTAAAAAATTTATTTGGGAATTTTGATTGACAGTGGTTCAATGTATAGATTGAGGGAGAAAGCATGTTTTTTACTATTCCTGTTTGAGAATATTGTATTCTCCTTTATATAATTCCGTGTTCTTTTAAATCCCTTAGCATACAATTTTATAGTTTTCATCTCATATGTCATGTACATGTTTGTTGGATTTATTCAGGTATATTAGATATAAATACAAGTGGGGTCTGGTTTTGTATTGCATTTTCTAAGTGACTTAGAGTTTTATTATTGGTGTGTAAGAAATCTATTGATTTTCTGTATTTATTTTATAATTGGTCACTTTATTGAATTTGCTTTTTATTTCCAATGGTTTTTCAGTCTTGGGTTTTTGAGGAAACAAAAATATCTACAAATAATGATTAACTTAATCTCTCATACATAAGATTGTTATTTATTTTACTTTTTATTTTTCTTATTGTTTAGACTGTTAGTAGTGTTTGGGACAATACAATTAATCAATGCTTGTGTTTCACCATTAAACAGGATATAGGCTATTGGATTTGTGTATGTATATGTTATTAATTTCACTGAATTTTTTAAAGATTTGGATGTTATGTTTTTTGAAATCTCTCAAGATCACATGGTTTCCTTCTTTCATTAATTAATATGAGGAGATGTATTACTAGATTTCTTAATTTTGAATTAACTTAAAATACTCTTAGATTCTCTTGCTGATATTATATTTAGAATTTTCATGGATATATATCAATATTGGAGTGTTTTGTTTGTTTGTTTGTTTTTGATTTACTCTGTCACCCAGGCTGGAGTGTGCAGTGGCATGATCATGGCTACATCAGCCCTGACCTCCTGGGCTGACCTCCTGGGCTCAGGCAATCTTTCTGTTTCAGCCTCCTAAGTAGCTGGGACTACAGGCATGTACCACCATACCTAGCTAATTTAAAAAAAAAAATTTTTATCATAGAGATGAGGTCTTGCCATGTTGCCCAGGCTGATCTTGAACTCCTGGGCTCGGGCAAAATGCTGTGATTACAGGTATGAGCCACTGCACCCGGCCTGGAGTGTTTTTAAAAAAATTATCATGGGCAGGTTCTTATATCAGCACTATGTTAGTGTCTTTAAAAGAGTGGAGATGCTCTCCTTCTTTCCTTGCTTATTCTCTGATATGCAGGTTTGATTTAGAAATAATTCACCCCTGAAACAATTTAACCCTGGTACTTTTTTGAGTGATAGTTTCTTTCTGACAATTTCTCCAATTTTGATCTGTGGAGATAGGAGAAAATGAATTATTTTCAGCTTCTGTTATCAAAGGGAATTGTCAATTATTACTTCAGCCATTAACTGAACCCTAGAATTGACTTTTTCAGAAGCTATTTCCTTTTCTTATGAGAGAACATCCAGGGGCCTCTGCAGTCATGTCAGCTGCCTCTCAGGGTTGTAGGATGAGAACGTGGTAAATTGACTTCAGGGGCTTGGTCATTTTATCCCCTAAGGCAAGACATTGTTGAGAAGAGAAAGCAAAGCAGAGAAGAGGGCTGGATCCTTAAATCTTGTTCTTCCTTTAGTCTTCTTGTTCCCTCCTCACTAGATACTCTGTCCCTAGTTATGTAAAAATCTGTATAATTAGCCTAAATGTTTCTAAATGCCTCCTAAACATCTCTGAATGAAAAACTCACAGGTCCAAGCCTCATATGTCTCCCTTGCCCTCCAAACCTTCTTCTATATTTTCTGATCAATTAATGACTGTTCTACCTACCCAGTTTCCCAAGTCAAGAACTTTGTCCTGGACTATTCCTTTTTTCTCTTCTATTCCATTTGATTTGTTGACAAAGGCTGAGATTCTATCTTCTCCATATCTCTCAGATTCATTTCTCTCACTACTAATCACTGTGGACTTAGTTCAGATCCTTTGATCTGGTTACCTCATTATTGCAATAGCCTTGTCATCAGTCTCTGACTCTAGTCTTTTTGCCTGGTGTATTCTTGCTCCCCAAATCTCCTTCTACCCTTCTGCTAGAATGATATTTTAAAAGATATGTAGATATTTATCAAAGTACTATATACAATTAAAAATATCAAATGCAAGTCTACAGTCACCGATCTGTATTTTTGTTTTGTTTTTTTGTTTTGTTTTGTTTTGTTTTTGAGTTGGAGTCTCACTCTGTCACCCAGATTGGAGTACAGTGGCCGCTCCCAGCCACCGCAGCCTCAACCTGCTGGGCTCCGGCGATCCTTCCGCCTCAGCCTTCCAAGTAGCCAGAATTACAGGCACACACTACCACGCCCGGTTGATTTTTTTTTTATTTATTGTAGAGATGAGGTCTCACTGCCCAGGTGGGTCTTGGACCCGCAGGCTCAGGCAATTCACTCAACTCAGCCTCCCAAAGGCGCGGGATTACAGACTGAGCCACCGAGCCCGGCTGATCTGTATTTTTTTAATCAAAAAAAGCTTTGAAAACTGATTTTTAGGTACTTTTTGCACCAAAGTTCATTTTCGTGGTAAAATCTGACCTAAATTTGATCTTATGACAAAAATATTGAGTTAATTATGGTGTGCTTCCCCATACCCTGATGGGAGCAAGTTTGATGAGTATGTGCATAATATGGCCTTTAAAAATCAGGAAATGTCAAAATTCTAAAATACATCTGGCTCTATGGATTTAAGATGAATTGCAAGTCTGTAGTATGAATCCTCAGTTCCATCTCACTCCTCAGAAACACCTTTTAAAACTCTTTTAGCCTTATATTTTTTTAATGGGGACGGGGTCTTGCTATGTTGCTCAGGTTGGTCTTGAACTCTTGGGCTCAAGCAATTCTCCTGACTTGGTGTCTCAGAGTGCTGGGATTATAGATATGAGTCACCATATCCAGTCTCTTTTAGCTTTCAAAAATTATATTTCTTGCACTGGGTATGGTGGCTCACATCTGTAATCACAGCACTTAGGGAGGCTGAGGTGGAAGAATTGCTTGAGCTTAGGAGTTCCAGACCAGCCTAGGCAACAGAGTGAGACATCATCTCTACAAAAAATAAAATAATTAGTTGAGTATGATGGCTCTGGCCTTCAGTCCCAGCTGATAGGGAGACTGAGGCAGGATTGAGCCCAGGAGGTTGAGGTTGTGATGAGCCATGATCATGTCACTGCACTCCAACCTAGGTGACAAGAGTGAGATTACGACTCCAAAAAGAAAACACACACACACACACACATTTTTTTTTTTCTTGGCTAGATATTGTAGCTCATGCCTATAATCCCACCATGCTTGGAGGCCAAGATGGGAGGATCACTTGAGGCCATGAGTTTGAGACCAGCTTGGGCAACAAAGCGAGACCCTGTCTCTAAAACTTTTGTAAAAAAAATCAGCAAGGTATGATGGTGCATGCCTGTATTCTCAACTACTTAGGAGGCTGAAGCAAGAGAATTGCTTGAGCCCAAGAGATCAAGGCTGCAGTGAGCTATGATTGTGCCACTGCACTGCAGCCTTGGTAACAGAGCAAGACCCCATATAGTTACTTATTTTAAATAACATGCTTGCTTTATATTTCTTAATTTATCAATTTTAGATATTTTAGCATTTTGAATTCCTATTATAATTTATAAAGATTTGACTGTCTTTTACCTTTCCTTATTGTATTATTTTGCTGGGGCTGCCATAACAAAGTACCAAGGTCTGGGTGACTTAAACAACAGAAATTTATTTCCTTACAGTTCTGGAGACTAGAAGTCCGAGATCAAGGTGTCAGTAGGGTTGGTTTCATTCTGGAGGCCTTTCTCCTTGGCTTATAAATGGTCATCTTTTTCCAGTGGTCTTCCTCTTATGTGTGTCTGTGTCCTAATCTCCTCTTTGTATAAGGACATCAGTTATTGAATTAAGACTTACCCTCATGACCTTATTTAACATCAGTTTTCTCTTTGAAAACTGTATTTCCAAATATGATCACATTCTGAAGTACTGGGGTTTAGGACTTCAACATAAAAATTTCACGCACAATTTAGCCCATAACGTCAACTATACCTCTCCCTATTTGATCTATATGTCTATCAAATTTTTGTTTATTCAGTAGCAAAACTTTACAAATACTGTCCATTGAAAACCAACCGGAGAAATACTTCCACTTGTATGCTCCTCCTAAAATAGTCACTCTAAAACTGTTGCATTATTGTCATTCCTCTTTTTGACCCTCTTTTTCTTGGGTTTCATGTTGTGCATTTTCATCATTTTCTACCTCATTTTTGGGGATCGCATCTGAGGTAGCTTAAGAAAGCATAGGATATAAGTTATTAGATTCCCTGAGTGCATGAAAATGTCTTTATTTTAAATTCACGTGATGGATAATTTTCCTGGGCATAGAATTCCAGGCTGAGAATAGTTTCTCCTTAAATGTTTGCAGCACAGTCCTCCCATGTCTTCTGTGTTTCAATGTGGTTTTCGTAAATACCTGTTTATGTTCCCTCTGAAAGCTTTGGAATCTTTATTTTTGAGATTCTGACATCTTATGACAATCACTCTTGTGTGAATCTTTTTTCATTCACTCTATTAGGCTGTTGGTGAACCTTTCATTTTGTTAGCTTATTTTTCAGTTCTGGGAGTTTCTTTATTTATCTGAAAATTTCTATTTCCTGTGCTGTCTTTCTGTAATTTTTATTATTTGAGTATTGAACCTTCTAATGCAATTCTCTTATTTTCTACTTTCCAACTCTGTTTTTCGGTTCTACCTTCACAGAGAACTTTAATGAGTATTATTTAGTTTCCTAAACTATGTCTGTTTCCTCTGACCTATTTTCTGTTGGTTTTGTTTTCTTTCATGTTATGGGATTTCTTCAAAAGTTTGTGATACTTAGGGTGAGTATATATTTGAGAATAAGACACCAAAGGGATGAAATAACTAATTTAAAGTTTTGGAACATGGGTGAGGCTTGTTGATGGTCTGGCTTGACTGTAAGACAGTAGGAAACTCCAATGTCGGTGTCTAGAGGTCTTTTCCTCAGAGGCATTCAGTTTCTCAAGAAAAGCATTATTTTCTTGAAAAAATATCTCTTGCCTGGAGTTTATAGCTGAATCTTGGGGAAACAATGTGTGTGTGTTGTGGTGGGAGAAGGACTGGGAGTGGGAAATAGTTTTCAGAATATAGATTTTTTTTTTACCTGTTCACCTGTTTGTACCCCTGTACCACACTTCTGTGCCTTTTCCAGCCTTGAGATTTTGAATCCCGAACCTCTTGACTTCAATTCATTCAGAGATCAAACCCCCTTCTCCTTAAATGGGATAGAGGATTAGAAGCATAACTATATTGTATACAGATTTCAACTGTTTTTAGGGATTTCCTCTGCAAACATCTTATCTGGTAACTTTTTTTGTTTTGGACTATCAACTCAGTTATCACTCTTATAATGACTTTGTCTTTCAGCAGTTTGTTTAGATTTTGCTGATGTCTCCATTTCTCTTTGTTATATAAGTTTACACATTTTAAAATAGTCTATTTTAAGAAGAAGAAGGATATAAACACATGTAATAAATCTTTTAAATTAAATTGGCTTCTACCAATTTAATTTAAAGGAGCGCTCTTTCTGGATGATATTAAGCAGGTAAGTGACATAATTGGATTTGCTTTTTAGAATGTTCGTTTTGGTGGGGCCTTAGGTAAACACATAACTCTCAATCACTTCTTCCTCTATCTGCTTTATAATATGCAAAACTTGGTTGAAATGTGTGTCTCCATTAATGGCTCTGTGCAGCTTTTAAAATAAAGTCCAAGTTTCTTCTTCTTCTTCTTCTTCTTCTTGAATATTTTAAAAATTGGAAATGAGGTCTCACTATGTGTCCAGGCTGGTCTCGAATTCCTTGGCTCAAGCAATCCTCTCGTCTCTACCTCTCAAAGTGCTGGGATTACAAGTGTGAACCATCCCACCCAACCTCAAGTTTCTTTAATTATGAGACCCTGGCTATACATCTCTCTCCCCTGGTAATCTGTGCCCTCCCTTTGCTTTTTCTCTGTGTCCTTTGAATACCTCTCTTGGTGCTTAACTCACTTTATGATTGATTCTACTACTCTATTATCCCCTTACTTTTGTGTGAGATGAGCTTCTTTTTGACTTTTTTTTTTAACTTTGTAATTTTTTTTGAGTTGGAGTCTCACTCTGTCACCCAGGCTGGAGTGCGGTGGCATGCTCATGGCCACTGCAACCTCAACCTGCTGGGCTCAGACAATCTTTCTGCCTCAACCTTCCAAGTAGCTGGAATTACAGGCATAGGCCACCATGCCCAACTAATTTTTTAATTTATTGTAGAGAAGAGGTCTTGCCAAGTTTCCCAGGCTGGTCTCGAACCCATGGGCTCAGGCAATCCTTTCACCTTGGCCTCCCAAAGTGCTGGGATTATAGGTGTGAACCACTGTGCCCAGTCTTTTAGACTTTTCATCCCCAGTATAGTGCCTGAAACATTAAAGGAGCTCAATAATATTTGTTGAACAAATGATAAGAAAGCAACTATGCCCTTTTTTTTCTTAGCCTGGTCATCTCAGAATCAGGCTTTGAGATGAAAATTGGTATGCAGGTGATTTGTTAAGGAACTGCTCCCAATAGAATCTAGTAAGAAAGTAGGAAAGCAGGACAAGGGAGGGAGAGAAACCAGTAAGGGTATAATTTTAGGCAAAGTCAGCAGCTATAGCCTAATCCCATAAGGGAACACCGAAGTGTAAATTATCCCTCAGAGTTTGTCCAAACTTGAGGCAAGGGAGCTGGGTTTTCATAATCCAGCACTGTCAGTCACTGACTAAGGTATGAGTAACCAACCATCCCAGTTGGCCCAGGACTATCCTGGTTAACATCGAAAGCCACATTCCAGGAAGCCCCTCAGTCTGGGGCAAGCCAGCACATTTGGTAACTCTAACAGGTATGAGGGAGGACCCCCCCAAAACCCAGAATTATCTTTTTCTAAGGTGGTAGTACAAGCGTTCCTTGTAGTACAGGTGTCCCTTGCTAGGCAAGTGTTCTAGGAGTCCATCAGCATCAGTGTACCAGCTAGCATTGTTGTGAGAGGCTGTGTTTGACTTCGGTGAATTTTTGTTTTTTTAGATTCTTTCAATATGTTTGTCCATTTCATGATGGTTGACTTAGGAGCACACTTGCCCACACCATGTTGTTTAGCAGTTTTTGACCAAAAACGGCATGGCACCCACGCCCTATCCTTCTTATTCACCTGATTTCATTCTGAGCAACTGTTTTTTTGTTTCACCAGATGAAAAAAGTCCTCAAAGGGAAACAATTCGCTGATGTGGAAAAGGCGAAACAAAAAGTGGCATAAGCACTAAAAGACATCAAAATTGACAAGTTCAAAAACTGTTTTGAGCAGTGGAAAAGCGTCTCAATAGATCTATTACATCAAATGGAGAGCACTTTGAAGGTGACTGAAGTTTAAGCATGTAAGAATAAATAAACAACTTTTTAATAAGTAAATTCTGGTTTCTTTGGAGTCACCCCTCATACTTCCACTTCTCTGTGCTTGTGGCATCTATGGCCAAAGGAAAGTCCCTGGAAAAGAAAAACAGTTGCAACCTTTAGAAAATAATGGGCCCCAAAGAGTTTGTAATTAAACTAAGGATCCTGAGATGGAGAGAGGTTCCTGGATTACCCAGGTGGGCCCAATGTAATCACAAGGATCCTTTTGGGGGGAAAGGGAGGCAGAAAAATCAGAGGAGATGTAAGGACAAGCAGAGGTCAGAGTGATTTGATTGCTGACTTTGAAGATGGCAAGGGGCTGCAAACCAAGAAATGCAGGCAAACTAGAAACTGTTAAGACAAGGAAAGGAATTCTTTCCTAGAGCCTTCAGAAGGTATATAGTCCTGCAGACACCTTGATTTTGGCTCCATAAGATCCAATTTGGGCTTCTGACTTTCAGAACGTAAGATAATAAATTTATGTTGTTTTAAGCCACTAAATTGGTGGCAATTTGTTACAGAAGCAATAGGGCTAATACAAAAGCAAAGACTCATTAAAGCTGTGGGAGTAAACAAAAAATCAACAAAAGGGACCTGAGAGAGATCCTGATGCCCTAACAATATCTGTTCCTTCCAAATCAGAAAACTCAATCAGAGAGCTAAAACTTTAAGTCAATGGTCAACAAATTAGTTGACTATCATAGAGATCAAGCCGTGGGATCTGGAATTTGATGCCCATTGGTTAAATCTTGGTTTTCAGCACTTTTTAGCTCTATGAACTGGGATGTTATCTAAGCCTCTCTAAACCCTAGTGTTTCACCTGTAAAATTGAGACAGTAACAAACTCAAGAGCTATAAGTAAGTATTCCTGTAAAGTGCCTGGCATACAGTAAAATCTCAATGCAGATATTACTGGTAGCACAGTGGGATCTCATCTCTATTCAATTGTTGCATTCTAAAGACAGTATGAGGTAAAAATTAAGATTGATGAATATTAGGGATTAAAATCACTTAACTTGTCCTAGGGTTTTGTGTTCACAACCTTGTAGATGACATGTACATCTGAGAGTTTACTCATCACCACAATGGGAATTATATAATACTAAGTTCAAGAACAAAGCATAATATTACAGTATTTTAAGTTACCTAGAAAAAGGCAGGAGTTGTTGAATGTGCAATGGTCTCCTCTGTATATTTAGCATTGGTTTCAATCCATGGTTTGTTTACCTAAAGGATGTCTTTCACCTTCATTTGAATTTGCTCTCTTTCTGAAATCTCTGTTAAGCCTGGCAAAGTTGCCCATTACACTTGTGTCTGCCTTCTCTTCCCAAGGTTATCTGGGGGTTATTTTGCACCCCCCTCAATAAGGAGTTTAACAAACCTTTATGTTGCTATTAGAAGTGTCAGGACTTGTATAAGTAACAAATAATTAATGAAAATTAAATGTAACTGTAAAGGAATTTAGTGTCCCAGATCAACTTCCCCAGATCCAGAAATAGTCCTACCAACTCTTTCTGTTATCAAAGTGGCTACTGTTGAGGTGGGCGATTACCTGGGGTCTTTTATTCATCTTCCTTAGAGAGCACGGGCTGAAACTGATGTGAAAGCTCTTAAACAGCTCTTCAAGGAGGTCAAAGCCATTGATTATAGTAGGAGGAGGACCACCCAGATGTGGTGTATCTGTGGTCTACTCTGTCCTCCCTTTCTCCTTCTCCCAGGGTCACACAACTCAAAGCTGTTGGACATCCTAGCTTGGCTTTCTTCTACATTCCAGGGATGCCGCTGGTTTGACCTGACTCTCTTTTAAACTTGATGTGTTTTCCCCTGGATGAAATGGTGGGAGAGATGGGGAAGAAGCCAAGGGAGAGGAAGGAAGTCCTTGGCTGAGCTGCCTGGTGCTTGGTGAGGAAGGGATGGGTGTGGGCAAGCTTGCTTTACTCTGAGGTCCCGCCAGCTCTTGAAAACGCTGCCTCTTTTTCTGAAAACTTTCCCTGGGGAGGACCAGTTAAAACAACAAAAACATCAATCAAGACTTATGGGGTTATTTTAAGGCCAAAAGGAAAGTATCTAGATGGAAAAAGGGGGTGGGCAGCAGTGGAAACTCGAACCATCTACCCCCTCCTATGGCCTCAATTCCCAGCCCCTCACACCCACCTACCCCGCTCCATCCAGCTGCGCCTGAGCCAGGTTCACACCCGCCTTGCTCGCCGGATGAACTGCCCTGTCTGTGCCTTGCCTTAGGCGGGACCATTGGGTATAGAGCTGTGTTTGTCTTCACTGTGTGTTGAAATTGGCAGGTGCAGGCTCATCTCATTCCAAGTCAAACTACTACCTTTCAGAGAGGAGGGCCAGGCTTGGAATCCTCGGCTTGGGAAGGGCCCTGTGTACAACTACTGACCATTGGAAGTGAATACTGTCCTTCTCCACACCGGGCCAGGCCCACCACTGGTCATGACCGGGAAGGGAAGAAACAGTCTTTCGGGGCTGAAGGTGACCAGAGGAGGCTGGAGAGCTGTGGGCAGTAAGAATGAGGGCAGCTTCATAGCCAGAGAGTCAAGCAACCCTGAAGATTCAACTGTGCTTTGGACAAATAAAGGGGGTTGTTGGCTGAGCTGATGTCACCTGGGTGCAAACCTAGTGTGCAGAGCCAGTTTAAGAATAAGGTCTTATTTTCCAAGAACCAGCCCTCTTACCGGAAATGTCTGGAAAGACAATGAGTACATTCAGGAAGCATTTCTCCCTTTTCCCATTGTTTCTCCCGCTGTCATGGGATCTGTTGTTTCCACAGAGAGAATCTGTCCTCCAAGGATGGGAGAGGGCAGCCTGCAGGTCAAAGAGGCAGAGAGACCACCAGACTGCCAGTTTCTTGTTCAAAAATGGTTTCCAGAGAGTGAGGTCCCTTGTCCACTCTGCCAGTGTTGATGACTCCTCTGATAGGTCAGAGTGGAAGTCTAGATGCCAGCCCCAACACAGACTGAGTGTGTGAGTTAGGGAAGGAACTTAGCCTGTCTCTGCTAGTTTCTCCGCCTATAAAAAAGGAGATATTGCCTACCACATGTGTTGTGAAGGTTCGAGGAGGTAACATGTGGGAAAGTGCTGACTTGGTTGATATTTTCATCAGCCCTTGTTCCAGCATCACAGCATTCTTGTGTGTAGTTGGCTTCTCACTTTAACTTCATAATAACCCCATGAGGAAGGAAGGGGAAGATATAAAACTAATTACATTTGTTTTAAAGATTGAGGGCTTTGGCAATGGAAATGATGGTATTGGCAGCCCACATCTGGAATAGAGAAAATGATCCCAGCAGTTTTTGTACCCATGTTTTATGTTTGTCTGGTGATCTTACTATGAATAAAGAATTCCAGTTGTAGGTAGACAGGATTGTACATTTTCCAAGAGCTTCTAGGGTCACCAAGGGAAGGTAATCTCTATCAGTACTATCCCATAGGCATGTAATGTGAGACCCATATGTAATTTTAAATTTTCTTGTAGCTGCATCAAAAAAATGTTTTAAAGGTAGACACATGAAAAAGTGCTCAGCCTCACTCATCATCAGAGAAATGCAAATCAAAACCACACTGAGATACCACTTAACCCTTGTAAGAATGGCCATCATTAATAAAACAAACAACAACAGATGCTGGCAAGTGTGTGGAGAAAAAGGAACACTTCTTCACTGCTGGTGGGAATGCAAACTAGTACAATCTCTCTGGAAGACAGTGTGGCGATTTCTAAAAGAACTAGAAATTGATCTTCCATATGACCCAGCAATTCCCCTATTGGGAATCTACCCGGAGGAACTAAAATTATTCTACAAAAAAAGATACCTGCACATGTATGTTTGTTGCAGCTGTATTCACAATAGCAAAAACATGGAACCAACTGTATTGCCCATTGAAGCTGAACTGTATTAAAAAAAAGTGGTACATGTACACAATGGAATATTATGCAGCCATAAAGAAAGACAAATATGTGAACTTTGCAACAACTTGAATGGATTTGGATTCGATCATACTCAGTGATTTATCACAGAAACAAAGAACAGAGTTCCATATGTTCTCACTCATAAGCAGATCTTGAACAATTATAATGCTATAAGAAAGTGACTGGCAGTAGTGGGAAACTGTCGGGGGGCAGGGGTAGGATTGGAAGTTGAGGGAAACTGCTAGGGGAGGGAGGGGTATACCTTATCAACACGGGTACCTGCATGATCAATGTTTATATACTTAACCCTGAATTGTACCCCACATCTTTATAATAAAAATTAAAATAAATAAATAAAGAGTACCTATTAAAACTAAATAAATAAAGGCAAACACAAATTTTATTATATTTTACCCCATATATTAAAAATATTACCATTTCCACACATAACCAATATGAAAATTATTAATGAGATACTTCACATTTTTTTATAACAAGTCTTTGAACTATAGCATGTATTTCACACTTCTGGCACCTCTCAATTCCAATACTTAAAAAAGAAAATCATTGGGAAATCTTAATCTGTATTTCAGTTTCACAAACTTTATAGTTGCCAGAATAGATTCAGATACTCAAGTGGTTCCAAATATACTTAAAAGTTTTACAATAATGGGATCTCATTCAGCCCTTAAATATGAACTTAAATTAATTAAAATGAATACAATTTGACTTCCGTTCCTCCATCATACTAGCAACATTTCAAGTGCCTGATAGGACAATATGGGAGAACACGTGTCAGTGAGGCCATTTTCTTATTCACTTGTATTTCTATACATCAAGATAGAATTATCTGCAATAAGTTTCTTTGCAGGAATGTTTCAAATATTTATTTACAACTGGAGGTATACTCTGTCCACTTAATCGGCCACACTGCAGGACAGTGCAAGTGGTTGGGGTAGGGAGGTTCTTCTGTCTACGTTTGTGCATTGTAGATGAGTCAAGTCATAGAGCTCGAGTGACAAGAGATTCTCCAACATAGTGACTGAGGGAGGGTCCTAGCATCAATATGTTAAATGGTGTAAAGTATTAACTTCTGTAAGAGAGGAGTGCAGAGAGGGGTTAGGGTTCAGAAACTACCTATGGAGCACAATATGTACTACCTGGGGAATGGGCCACCTAAGACCCAATCCCCACCACTACACAATATGTACACGAAATGAACATGCATGTGTATCCTCTGTATCTAAATTTTTTTAAAAGAAAAAATATATATAAAGTATTAACTTCTATCCTTTTGGGGGGACATAAATAAGGAAGTGGAAGATTTAACATTCTCTTCCCACACTCCTATGCGTCACCTTTGTATAACATGCTTGGAAGACCACTCCCGGGCTTCTGCTGCTGTGGTTGCTTTGACCTTTCCCTGAGCGTGGGCACAAGCTTTGGTCTTAGACTTTCAGCAAATAAGTAGTCTCTATTCTAGGTCTTTTCTCTTCTGATTGCCTCTCTTCCTCCCAGAGTTCCTCAGTCACTTTTTTAAGACCTATGTAATATATTCATTTATTGGATTTTGTCTTCAGACTTTTTATTAAATATTAAATACTTGTCATCTAATCAAACAAAAACAAATATTTCTGACAGAAGTCCCAAAAAAGATGATCAAATCTTTACTTAGTATTTGACCTGGCTGGGTGTGGTAGCTCACGTCTGTAATCCCAGCACCTTGGGAGGCCGAGGTGGAAGAATCACTTGAGGTCAGGAGTTTGAGACTAGCTTGGGCAACATAATGAGAGCCCATCTCTACAAAAAAAAAAAAGGAAAAAAAAAGAAAAAGAATTTGACCTTAATTTTGTTCTTTGGGGATAAATTGTGCAGTAACTTCCCCACCCCACCCCCCCAACTCAGATTTGCCTAAATATTTTGGCACTCTGTGATACGACACCATTATGGGAACTTGTGCTTATATTTCCAATATTTTCAGTGTTCATTATGATTTCCTCCATCCTGCATATTTTCAGAAATAGAAGCTCCCTCCTCATTATGTGTGGACCGCTTGTCTTATCTGTTCAGAGTTCAGTGCCTTGGCAGGGCTGTCCTCACTGTGTCTCTGCTTAGTAGCTTCAATCCTACTTGGTTCTGGGTGGTCCTTTTTTCCTCCAGTTTTTCTAACGGTTCTTCCTCACTCCCACCACTTTTATTTTTCTTTCTTTAGCTGTTTTGTTACTTGAATAATCTGAGGTGGAACTCTTGGAGTTTTTGGCTTTTTCTAGTCAGAAGTTCAACTCTATGACCCATGGCAGGAGGAGCTGCATTTTCTGCAATTTTCTTCTCACTGCTTCCTTCTCAGGGAGGACCTAAATACAATTCGCTGAGGGAGTGAAAGGATTTTTGGCTATCTGTAAGAGCTGTCTTCTTCCTTTTTTTATCCAGTTGGATAAACAGAGTATTTCAAAGCCCTGAATGATGTTTTCACAACTGCCGCATAAAGAATACATTTATTGGAGGACATCTAGAACATTCCTGTCCAAGCTCACCTGGGCTCCCAGCATATGGGTGACTTGTGCACGGCTGTGCTGGGCCCTGTTCAGGGACTGAGGCCCCTCTTGCCAATTATGGCTAAGGACATGTATCCAGATTCCTTAATCAGTTTTGGTTTTGTTGTTGTTGTTTTTTGTTTCGTTTTTGTCTTGCTTTTTGAGTCAGTGGCTCACTCTGTCACCCAGGTTGAAGTGCAGTGGCATGATCACAACTCACTGCTGCCTAGACCTCCTGGACTCAGGTGATCCTCCCACCTCAGCCTCCCAAGTAGCTGGAACTATAGACATGCACCACCATGCCTGGCTAATTTTTTTCTATTTTTTGTAGAGACAAGGTCTTGCTATGTTGCCTAGGCTGGTCTCAAACTCTTGGCCTCAAGTCATTCTCCCACCTCGACCTCCCAAAATGCTGGAATTATAGGCAAAAGGAACTACCACCCTTGGCTCCTTATCAGTTTCATTACAGGAAATTGTAACATTGTTTTATAAGCCATTGTTTTATAACTTCTTACTGCTTCTGCTTTTCTTTTTTTCATTTCTCAATTTAAAATATAATGATTTCTTTAGAATCAGTTTAGCTTTATCTTTCCGGGGAAGAAACCATCAAATGGGAGTAGTTGAGCCCATTGATTTTTTTTTAGAAAATCTCCTTTATACTTGTCCAGGATCAGGATTTGCACAAATGTCTGGCTTTGCAGGTGACTCTAGGATTCCCATGATCTTCACCCCTACTCCCAGGAGTCCCGCTGCCAGGGGCAGAGCAGGGTCAGAGCAGGAGGGTAGCAGCGGGCCAAGATAAGGGCCTGGAGCACCCAGATTTCCACCAACCATGCACCAGTCTCCCATCTGTTTTGGGAAAGTTTTCAAAAATTATTAGTATTTTTAAATGACTGCATTTTCATTTATAAATCAAAGTTACTACTGCCTCTTGTGATTTCCATGGCAGCCTGAGGACTGCCCCGAAAAGAAACTGGAGGTGAATCAAGCAGAAGAATAAGTGAACATTTGTTCATTCATTCAACAAACATTGACCTAGAGGATAAAAGAAAGATAAACATATTAGCATTCCTGGTGCCCCTCCTATTCATTATTTTCCTCTTTATCATTTACCCTACAGATAGATTTCTATATACGCATACATGCACAGTACATTCTATTAATCTATATACATTCATGTATGTATTATATATGTGTATATACAGTGTGTATATATAGTGTGTATATATGCATATGCTATATTATCTGTATATAAAACAAAGGATTATCACAATGTATAGAAGATTCTTATAAGTCAGTGTGTTGTTACATTTAAGAAAAATGGCAGTTTGGTTGGAAAAATCACAGAAGAAACATGAATGGCTCATGAAACTGTGAAAAGATTCTCAGCGCCACTAATGTGCTATTGATTAAGATGCTACCTGAGCTCTAAATCCGTTCTGCTCTTCTCCGTTGTGAGGCTGGGGGTGGGGTCCTGCAACCTGTGTTTCTCCTTTGCCAGTTGGCTTTCCATTAGGGTCTGCCAGAAGAACTGGAAGGTAGAGGAAAGGCGGAGGAATCTGCCCTTTCTTCCACATTACCTGTTTCTCCCATGTCACCAAGGGGACCAGCAGCAGTTGGTTCCTTTTCCCAGATTCTTTCCACACTCCCTGAGCCAACCTCATTGCAGGTCCTACCAGTATCTGCATCCTGGCAAGGAATCCTTCTCTGCACTTGAATTCCTGGCTTTGGAGAGCTCTTCTTCAGGCTTCTGGACTGGACATACCATCCAGACAATGTAGTCTAAACCTGGCTATCAAAGCATCTGGCTTCCAAGAGTCACAAACTCTCCCTTTTGTTTTTCCAGCCCTGGGAGTGGAAGCGCTACTTACAATTCTTACGTTCGACTTTCCTAGGCCTCCAACATCTGTTTACCCAACTACACATATCAAATTTTTCTGGTAAGATAACTAGTGTGGTTTCTGTTTTCCCAACTGAACAATGAATAATACAGCAAATAATGTAAGAAAAGACCAAAAAAAATCTACATTTATATCTACATATCCATACTCTATTACCTATTGGGTTGGCAAAAGGAGATTAATAATATTCAGTGTTGATGACGATGTGGGAAAATACATGTCCTTACTCTTTCATGTCAGTTTGTGCACTTTTTTTGGGTGATGCTTGGTAGTACATATTCATTTTCGTAATGCATGCACAATTTGTCTAAAGTAATTCTACTTCCTGGTACTTTGTTTGGAGAAAGACTGCCAAGACTACCACCTGGTTACAGACACATACCTGCATGATACTCCTTGCTACACTATTTGGATGTCAATAATGACAGAAGGGGGGATTATCAAATGGCTGTTAAAGCTGTAGCATATCTTTATACAAATGAGGTCAATCTGTATAAATTGACATGGAAGGATTTGCAGAAAAGCATCAAATTGTACAGTGATGTTGGTATAACTATATTATTTTAAAACAAACAAGACAAACATAAAAAAAAGAAGTAAAAATTCTGGTAGGTTACAGATGAAACTCTACCTAGAGGTTTTCTCTTGGCAGGAGACTAGAATTGGAGTCATTTCCCAATGGTCACGGCAGCTCTTATATTATCTGAATTGATTGAATTTTTAGCAACATATTTAAATGTACATCAAAGTAAATATATGATATGGTTTGTGTAATTATAAAAATATAAAAACATTCTCTAGTCATTTATTCCTTATAATCATACTCATCATGGTGGTTACATGCTAACAGCCCCTCCGATACTTCTATTTATCTACAACTTTCAAATTTGCTGTATAATTTTATAACAAAAAATATCTATTTAAAAACATTTTTTTATGCCACCAGCAGAAACAAACATAGCTAATGTTCCTATCTAATAGATATTGACACATACTAGGATTTCAATACATGCACAGCTATATCAGTACCTGAGATTTGGAAGACCTGTAGCCCCATCTTGTCTGCTGGGGTCCTTTCCCTACTTCAGAGAAGCAGCCTTGGAGCCTGCAGGGCATGACATGTGGTTCTACCTCTGCCCCTGGAGACTAGTACTTGTTTCTGTCACTGGTTCCATCCCCCAATGGGCCTTCCGCCGAGGTTCTGTCAAACCATTTCCACTCCCTTCATTGATAAGCAGCAGGGATTTCACAACCCTTGTCAGTACCAGTGGAACTATGGGAATTGTGCCTCTTCTAAATAAAAGGTCCTGTGGAGAAAGTCTGAAGTTAACTCTATCATTTAGTGTTCAGGTAATGACTTGAGGTTTCATTGTCTTCCTGACTAATCCTGACATTTCCAGGTCTTGAGGCTCTCAGGGAACACCAAGCCCATGTGGCAACTGTGCACTTATTCATTTTATTCTTCTGGTACAACTCTTTTAGGTAGGTATAGTCTTGCATTACTTAACAACAGGGATATGTTCTGAAAAATGCATTGTTAGGCGTTTCATCATTGTGAGAGCATTGTGGAGTGTACTTACAAAACCTACTAGATAGTATAGGCTACTACACACTTACCCTATATGGCATAGCCTGTTTCTCCTAGACAGTACAACATGTTACTGTACTGAATACTGGAGACAATTGTAGCACACTGGTAAGTATTTGTGTATCTAAACATAGAAAAGATACAGTAAAAATATGGTATTATAATCTTACAGGATCACTGTGTACATGGGATCCATCACTGATCAAAATGTGGTTATGCAGCACATGACCGTGTTAAGTTATCTCCATGAAATATCTGTGATCTAGGACTTGGGTTAAGTTACTTGCTCAAGGCCAGGCATGAGTGGTATGTATCCTCAATAAATTATAGTCAATATTACTCTTATTTCCATGGAATTTTAGCAGAGAAGACAGATCTCATCTTATTTCTATAAAATGGGAAGCTCTGTTCCAGTCTAGAAGGCCAGTAGACCACCACTTTCCTCCTACAACTGTCTGAAGGTGAAAATAGTGAGGAATCAGGGGAATGACAGCTTGAGCCAGGTCCTGGGGTCAGGCCATTATTGGATTTTCAAATCTTAATGACTACATTGTAGTGTGTTTTATATTGTATTTCATTTTCAAGTAAATTTTTGTATTAAAAAAAGCATTCTACATTGGACTTTTTTTGGACAAACATGAAAAAAACTGGGATGAGGGAGGATATGCAATACTTTGGGCATGGAATTGTAAGGCCTTCGAAGTTGGGCTATCTGACGCAAGGAACCCATTCGTGGGGTGGCTCTGAGACTGGCTTTGTGGCTCTCCCACCAGTTTGAGCTTAAACTGACCATAAATCTCCTTAGGCACATTCCTCAGACACTGGAGACCTTAGACTATCCTGATCCCCATTTAACTTTTGGGAGTTTCCCAGTTCACCGACTTTGGGGTCACCTCCTGATTTTGGCATAGGAGCTAGGAATCATCAAATTCGACTGTTTTCCTACAATCTTCCAGCCTTTCAAGGAATTTTTAAATTAATTTCTGACATCCTTTTCTTAACATGGAAATTCACCTTAGAGAAGATGCTCTATTTCTTTGGTGAGTTTCTCACCTCTAGCCCTTCTCTTCTCTCAAGACCTTTCCCCTCTGTTCTTTGCCTCAGGTGGCATTCTTATTTCATGGTTGGAGTCTCTTAGAGCATGATATCCACCCTCATCATTTTGTAGGATGATTAACTCATCCCAGTTTGCTCAAGAATCTCCTAGTTTTAACAATGAAATTCTTGTGTCCCAGGAAATGAATCCCTTAGTCCCAGGCAAGACATGATGGTTTGAATATTTGTCTCCCCCAAAAACCCATGTTGAAATTTAACCTCCCAAGTGATACCTTTAAGAGGTGATTGGGTCATGAGGGCTCTTCATGAATGGATTAATCTATTCATGAACTAATGGATTAATGGCTGAAGGCATTTATGGATTATCATGGGAGAGGGAAAGGTGGCTTTATGTGAAGAGGTGGAGAGAGAGCCTCTTTACCACGTGATGCCCTGCACTGCTTTGGGATTCTTCAGAGAGTCTGCACCAGCAAAAAGGTCCTCACTAGATGCGCCCCCTTGACCTTGGACTATACAGCCTCCAGAACTGTAAGAAATCTTATTTTCTTATTAATTAGTTCAAGGTATTATGTTATAAGCAACAGAAACAGATTAAGATGAAAAATTGGCACTGAGAAGTGGGGTTGTTGCTAATAGCAAATATCTGAAATTGTGGAAGCAGCTTTGGAATCAGGCTGGAAGAATTTGGAGGAGTAGGCTAGAAAAGGCCTGAATTCTGGTGAAGGCTTAAAATACAAGACTAGTGAAAGTTTGGAACTCTTTAGAGATTAACTGGTCCTGCTCAGAATGCTGATAGAAATATGGACAGTAAAGGCAATTCTAATGAGTTTTCAGATGAAACTGAGGAACAAGCTATCAAAAACTGGAGTAAGGGTCATTCTTATTATAAATTGGCAAAGAGCCAGGCTCAGTGGCTCAGCCTGTAATCCCGTGCTTTGGGAGGCTGAGGTGAGTGGATTGCCTGAGCCCGCAGGTTCGAGACCTGCCTGGGCAACTTGGCGAGACCTCATCTCTACAATAAATAAAAAAAAATTAGCTGGGCGTGGTAGCACGTGCCTGTAGTTCCAGCTACTTGGAAGGCTGAGGCAGAAAGATCACCAGAGCCTAGCAGTTCGAGGCTGCGGTGGCCGGGAACGTGCCACTGCACTCCAGTCTGGGCAACAGAGTGAGACTCCAACTCAAAAAATAAAAATAAAAAAGAAATAAATTGGCAAAGAACTTGTCTGCATTGTGTTCATACCCTAGAGCTTTATAAAATGCAGAACTTAAGAGCAATATGTTAGTATATCTGGTATACTATATCTACCAGATATACATTAGATAGACTATATTTGGCAGAAGAAATATCAAAGTAGCAAAGTATTCAAGATGCTACATGGCTACTTTTAATCCCATATATTAACCTGTGAGAGGGAGAAAAACGACGTAAAGATGGAATTTATAATCAAAGGGGAAATGAAGTGGAAAGATTTGGAAAACTCTCAGCCTGGCCGTTTTAAAGAGTAAAAAAATATGCTTGGGAGAGGAAACCAAGGATGTGGTCCAGTGACCTTTTGCTAAGGAGATTAGTACAGAGAGAAGGAATCATCAAGGGAATGGAAAAAAGACTCTAAATCCATTTCAGAGTTCTTCAGAGCTGTCCCTCTATCATAGGCCCAGAGGCCCAGGAGGGCAGAATGATTTTGGGGTCACACCCAAAGGTATCCTCCATGAGCTTGCTGCCCAGGGTGCCCTCAGGTCTCTGCACCCTGCTTTCCAGCTGCAACAGCTGTCACTGAAGAGGTCTCACTGCTCTGAAAGGTACAAGCTGTAGACCTTGGAGATGAACACATAGTGTTAATTCTGCAGGCCCAACGGATGCAAGAGATAAGAAGGCATGGCTGCCTAGATTGGAAACATAGATTTCCAAGACTGTTTCTGAGAGTCTGGGGGCCATATAGAGAATTGTCCCAGGGATATAGCTACTGCAGAGATTCCCACTAGAGCATTGCCAGTAGAAATGTAGGGTTGGAGTGGTCATAGTCTCCACCAGGGTACTACCGAGGGCAGCTTTGAGAGCAGGACTATCACTGGGATCTCAAAACTGCAGAGTCATTGGTAGCATCCAAAACTCCTCTTGGAAAGCTTCAGGCATAGAACTGCAACCCATATGAGCAGCCACATGGCTAGGAAAGCGATAAGGATGAGGCTGCTGAGGTCTATGGGGAAACATACCAGGGTCCTCTTGACCTCCACATTCATAAATGAGATACTAGGTCAGGGAGAAGACTATTCAGGATGGTGATCCTGCTTTCCTGGTGCTTGGTAAGCTTGGCTATGGAGTTCAATCTTAAGTATAGGTTCCTGAGGAGGGAAAGGTGGATAGGGGAAAAGGCCAAGATTGGGCATTTCTCAACCAAACATTATCGATTTAAGGGCTTTAAGAAGCAGACCTGGCACCTACTGTATACATAACTATAGAATACTGGTATCTAAGACCTGTTTGGCTCCTAAACAAGGAAGGAAATCTCCTAAGAGGTATTCAGGTGATGTTCATAGGCCAGAGTGCCTCATTTCTGGTCTCTAAACCATATGGGACTTGCCAGGAGGGGGCAATATAGAGCAGTCAACAAGCCTTGAAGGACTCACAACTGACTTGGGACCAGTTCTGATTGATCTGCCCCATTTTCTTGCCCCAGATTTCTCTAGCGCATTTTCCAGTTGCCTCTTTTCTTTTTTGAACTTACTAATAAGCCATTTCCTGAGTGATTCACAAGTCACTTACAGTCTCCTCGGTCAGCTCTCAGACCCTTCTCTGAGTAAATTTTTTTAATAAACTATTTTTTAGAGCAGTTTTAGGTTCATAGTAAAATTGAACGAAAGTACAGAGAGTTCCTATATACCCTTGTCGCCACACATGCACAGCCTTCCTCACTATCAACAGCCTACACCACAGTGGTATAATTGGTGAACCTATACTGACAAATCGTTATCTTCCAAAGTCCATAGTTTATATTATGATTCACTCATAGTGTTGTACATGCTATAGGTTTGGACAAATGTATAATGACATTGTAGTATCATGTAGATTGTTTCAGTCCTAAAATCCTATGTGTTTTGCTTATTTATTTATTTATTTGAGTTGGAGTCACACTCTGTCACCCAGACTGGAGTGCAGTGGCCGCTCCCGGCTACCGCAACCTCAACCTGCTGGGCTCCGGAGATCCTTCCGCCTCAGCCTTCAGAGTAGTTGGAACTACAGGCGCGCTACCACACCGGCTAATTTTTGACTTATTGTAGAGATGAGGTCTCGCCAAGTTGCCCAGGAGGGTCTCCAACCCGCGGTCTCAGGCAGTCCACTCACCTCAGCCTCTCAAATCGCTGGGATTACAGGCTGAGCCACCGAGTCTGGCTGTGTTTTATTTATTTATTCTTCCCTCCCCTCTAACCCCTGGAAACTACAGATCTCTTTACTGTCTGGCTTTTTCAGAATGTCACGTTGGAGTCATGCGGTATATAGATGTTTTAGATTGACTTATTTCACTCAGTGATAAACATTTAAGGTTATTCCATGTCTTTTCATGCCGTGGTAACTCATTTCTTTTTAGCACTGAAAAATATTCCATTGTTCAGATGTACTACAGTTTATCTATTCACCTGCTGAAGAACATCTTGGTTACTTCTACATTTTGGAAATTATGAATGAAGCTGCTACAATTGTCTGTGTGTAGGTTTTCGCGTGCAATACGTTTTCAATTCCTTTGGTATATACCAAGGAACATGATTGTTGGATTGTAATAAGAGCACATTTAGTTTTATAAGGATCTGACTAACTGTCTTCCGAAGTGGTCATCTCATTTCATATTTCCATCAGCAGTAAATGAGAAATCCTATTGCTCTACAATCTCACCAAAATTTGGTGTTATCAGTGTTTTGGATTTTGGTCATTTTAGTAGGTGTATAGGGACATTTCACTGTTGTTTTTAATTTGTCATTCTCTAATGACATGATGTTGAACAACTTTTCATATTCTTACCTGCCTATTTATATTTCCTGTGATTAGGTGTTTTTTCAGGTCTTTGGCCCATATCCTAATCACACTGTTCATTAATGTTGTGTTTTAAGAGTTCTTTGTCAGATATGTATTTTGCAAATATTTTCTCCTAGCCTGTGGCTTTTTATCCTCATGACATTGTATACCACAGAGCAGAAATTTTTAGTTTTATTTTTTTCTCCACAAACCTTTAATTTATTTTTAAAAAACCAATAGGGCTGGGCTCGGTGGCTCAGCCTGTAATCCCGCGCTTTGGGAGGCTAAGGTGAGTGAATTGCCTGAGCCTGCGGGTTCGAGACCCACCTGGGCAACTTGGTGAGCCCTCATCTCTACAATAAATCAAAAACTAGACGGGCGTGGTAGCACTCGCCTGTAGTTCCAGCTACTTGGAAGGCTGAGGTGGAAGGATCACCGGAGCCCAGCAGGTGGAGGCTGCGGTGGCCAGGAGCGGCCACTGCACTCCAGTCTGGGTGACAGAGTGAGACTCCAACTCAAACCCCCAAAAAACCCAATAATATCTATGAAGTACAATAAAGTGGAGCACAATAAAATGAGTATACTTGTATTTGAAATTTCCTTTCTTTTTTTTTCCTAAATTTTTAATTTTTTTATTTTAAAGATGTGGGGTGCAATTCAAGATTAGGTATACAAATGTTCTTTATGCAGGTACCCTTGAGGATGAGGTGTGCCCCCTTTCCCCAGGTAGGTTCCCACTACTGCCAATCCTGCTTCTCTGGAAATTTTTAGTTTTAATCAAGCTCAGCTTTTCAATTCTTTCTTTTAGAGATAAGGCCTTTGGTGCTGTATCTAAGAAGTCATTGCCAAACCAAAGATCGCCTAGATTTTCTCCTATGTTATCTTCTGAGGGTTTTACAGTTTAGAGTTTTACATTTAGGTCTATGATACATTTTGAATTAATTTCTGTGAAGGGTATAGGTCTATGTCTAGGTTTTTTTTTTTTTTTTTGCATGTAAATGTCCAGTTGTTCTAGTACTATTTGTTAAAAAGACTGTCTTTTTTCCATTTGTATTGCCTTTGATCTTTTGTTAACGATCAGTTGACTATATTAATGTGGGTATATTTATGGGATCTTTATTTTGTTTTATTGATTTATCTACTCTTTTGTACATACCATACTGTCTTTATTACTGAACCTTTAGAGTAAATCTTAAATTGAGTAGTGTTAGTCCTCCAACTTTGTTGTTCTTCAATATTACATTGGCTATTCTGGGTCTTTTTCTTCTTCATATAAACTTTAGAATTCTTTTGTCAATATCTACATAATAACTTGTTGGGATTTTGATTGGGATTGCATTGGATCTATAGATCAAGTTGGGAAAACTGACATTGACAATATTGAGTCCTCCTATTCATGAACATAGGATATCTTTTTTTTTTAAATTTCTTTCAACAGAATTGTGGAATTTTCCTCATATAGATTTTGTACAATTTATGCTTAAGTATTTGAGTTTGAGGGGTCTTAATATAAATGATAATGTGCTTTTAACTTCAAATTCCACTTGCTCATTGCTGGTATATAGGAAAGTGACTGACATATATTAATTGTATGCGCTGCAACTTTATGAGGGAGAAAAAAACAAGAATTTATTTATACAAAATTGTGTATTTATTCTTACATGTTTAAACTTCAGTCTCTTCTGTGTGATGCAATACACCTATCGAGATTCTTTTTCCACTGCTCAAAACAGTTTTTGAACAGTTTCTGAACTCATCAATTTTGATGCCTTTTAGTGCTCTGCTGTTTTTTGCTTCACCTCTTCCACATCAGCAAAACATTTCCCTTTGAGGACTTTTTTCATCCAGGGAAACAAACAAAAAAGTCGTCCAGAGTGAGATTGGGTGAATAGGAAGAGTGAGGCATAGGGGTCATGATGTTTTTGGCCAAAAACTGCTGAACCCTCAGCACTCTGTGGGCAGGTGTGCTTGTAAATCACCCATCATAAAATGTGCAAAAGCACTGAGAGAATTTCAAAAAAAAAGAATTCACTGAAGCTAAATGCAGCTTCTCACAACAATGCTAGTTACACCAGCGCTGGTACACTGATGCCAGTGGGTTCCTAGAACACTTACCTAGCAGGGAAGCCTGTACTACAAGGGCTTATTAGCTCCAGGAGTTTTCTTGTTGATACTTTTGGATTTTCCACATAGATGATCACATCATCTACAAAAAAAGACAGTTTTCCCCCCTTCCAATCGATGTACATTTTATTTCCTTTTATTGTCTTACTGCTTTAGGTAGAACTTCCAGTGCAATGTTGAAAAGCAGTGATAAGAGAGGACATTCTTGCCTTGTTTCTCATCTTAGCAGGAAAACTTTGAGTTTTTCACCATTAAGTATAATGTTAGCTTAAGTATAATTAAGGTTTTTTTTTAAAAAACAGATTTTCTTAATCAAATTGAGAATGTACCCCTCTATTCCTAGTTTGTTAAGTTTTTTTAAAATCATGAATGGGTGTTTTATTTTGTCAAATGCTTTTTCTGCATCTATTGATGATTATGTGATTTTTATTTTTTTAGACTGTTTATGTGAGGGATTATATTAATTGATTTTCAAATGTTTAATCAACTTTGCATACCTGGAATAAATCCCTCGTGCTTGTGTTATATAATTCATTTTGTACATTGTTCAATTTGGTTTGCTAATATTTCATTGAAGATTTTTATATCTACATTTATATTGGTCTGTAGTTTTCTTATAATGTGTTTGTCTGGTTTTGGTATTACGGTAGTACTGACCTCATAGAATGAGTTAGAAAGTATTCTCTCTGCTTATATCTTCTGGAAGCGATTATAGATAATTGATAATACATTTTCCTTTACATGTTTTACAGAATTCACTACCTGAGTCTGGTACTTTCTGTTGTGGTTTACTAATTATTGATTCAGTTTCTTTAATAGACATCAGCCTATTCAGATTGCCTGTTTCTTCTTGTGTGAGTTCTGGCAGATGTGTCTTTCAAGGAAGTGGTTCACTTTTATCTAATTTGTGAGACAGGTTCTCAAGTTTGTGGGCATAGAGCTGTTCATAATATTCCTTTTCATGTCCATATTATCTGTTGTGATGCCTCTTCTTTCATTTGTGATACTATAATTCATGTTATTTCTCTTTCTTTTGTAATTAGTATGGCTAGAGGTTTATTGATTTTATCTTTCTTTTCAAAGAACCCCTTTATGATTTTGTTGCTTTTCTCTGTTAATTCCCTATTTTCAGTTTCATTGATTTCTGTTCTATTTTTTATTATTTATTTTTTCTGCTTACATTGGAATTAATTTGCCCCCTTTCTAGTTTCCTAAGGTGAAAGCTTAGATTATGGATTTTAAATCTTTCTTCTTTTCAAATGTAGATTCTCCTTAACTTGTGATGGGATTACATTATGATAAGTCCATGGTAAGTTGAAAATATGTCAAAAATGCATTTAGTTTACCTAACCCACCAAATGTCATCATAACTTGGCCTAGCCTACTTTAAACAGCTTAGAACACTTACATTAGGCAAGTTAGTCAAAATAACATAAAGCCCATTTTACAATAGTATTGAATATCTCATGTAATTTATTGAATACTATACTGAAAATGAAAAACAGAATTATTGTATGGGTACTCAGAGTTTGGTTTTTAATGCATACTTATCATTTTGTGTCACCATTCAATTGAAAAATGTTAAGTTGAGCCATCACAAGTAAGGGATCATCTGTCTTTGCACTTAATGCTATAAATTTCCCTCTGTGCATTGCTTTTGCTGCAATCAATAAACTTTTGTTATATCTTTATTTTCATTTAGTTTAACTTTTTTATTTTTAAATTATCATTATTTATTTTAAAAAGAGACAGTGTGTTGCTTTGTTGCCCAGGCTTCAGTGCAGTGGTGCAGCCGCAAACTCCTGGACTCAAGCAATCCTTCTGCTTTGGCCTCCCAAAGTGCTGGGGTTAAAGACATGAGCTACTGTGCCCAGCCACAAAATATTTTTGAATTTTTAAAATATTTATTCTTTGACTATATATTATTTAAAAGTGCATTGTGTAATCTTCGAGTATTTGGAAATTTTCTGTTCTCTTTCTGATTTCTAGTTTAATTCCACTGTGGTCTGAGAGCAGACATTACATGATTGCTATTCTTTTAAACTTGTTAGGTATGTTGTATGACCCAGAATGTGTTCTATCTTGGTGAACTTCCATGTGAATGTGAGAAGAATGTTTACTCTGCTGTTATTAGATGTAGTAGCCTGTAATTGTCAATTACTTTTTTACTGATGGTGCTGGTGAGTATACTATGTCTTTACTGATTTTCTGCTTGGTGTATCTGTTCATTTCTGATAGAAGGTGTAATACTTTCCAACTATAATAGCGAGTTCATCTAAATCTATTTGCTGTTCTATCAGTTTTTGCCTCAATATTTTGACACTATGTTTGCTAGCTCACGTACATTTAGGATTATTATGCCTTTTTGGAGTATTGACCCCTGTATTATGTAATGCCTCCTTTTGTCCCTGATAACTTTTATAGCTCTGAAGTCTACTCTATCTGAAATTAATATAGCTACTCTTGCTTTTTTTTTTTTATTAGTGTTAACATGGTATATTTTTTCCATCCCCTTAACCTATATGTATCTATATAATTAAACTGGGTTTCTATATGTAGACAACATATAGTTGCATTTTGTTTTTTGATACACTCTGACAATTTCTATCTTTTAATTGGTGTATTTAGACCATTGACATTTAGAGTGATTATTAATATGTTGAGTTAATAGCTACTATTTGTTACTGTTTTCTATTTGCTGCTTTTGCTTTTTCACTTCTATTTTTATCCTCTGTACTTTTTCTGTCTTTTGTGGTTTTAACTGAGCACTTTGCATTATTCCATTTTCCCCTCCTTTCCTAGTATATCAATTATGCTTTCACTTAAAAAAATTGATTTTCCTAGAGTTTGCAATATACATTTATAAGAAACCCAAGTCCACTTTCAAATAACTCTATGCCATCTCACAGTGGTGAAAATAACTTATAATAACAAAATACTTCTACTTCCTTTCTTCTGTCCCTTGTATTATTGATATTATTCATTTTATTTATACATAACATATATATGTAAGAACAGGTAATTGAATACATTGTTGCTATTACTATTATTTTGAATGGACTCCACTGTTAGATCAATTAAGAAAAAAATAAAAGTTTTATTTTACTTATTCACTCTCTGATATTCTTTCTCTATATAAATCTGAGTTTCTGACCTATATCATTTGTCCTTATCTCTAAAGGACTTCTTTTAACATTTTTTGGAAGATTTATTGGCAATACACAATCTCAATTTTTGTTTATCTGAGAAAATCTTTATATCACTTTTGAAGAATAATTTCACAGGGTACAGAATTATTATTTTCTTTTTTTCTTCCTCCCAATATTTTAAATATTTCACTCTGTTCTCTTCTAACTTGCATGTCTTCTGAGGAAAAGTTAGATACAATTCTTGTATATGCTCCTCTTTAGGTAAGATGTTTTTTCCCTTCTGGTTTCTGTTAAGATTTTTTTCTTTGATTTTTCTGAAGTTTGAATATGGTGTAACTAGGTGTGGTTTGGGTTTTTTTGTTTGTTTGTTTGTTTTTACAATTATTTTGCTAGATATTCTGAGCTTCCTGGATCTATAGTTTGGTATCTGACATTAATATAAATTTTCAGTCATTATTGCTTCTGTTCCTTTCTTTCTCCTCTTTCTCATATTCCCCATTACATGTGATATTACACCCTTTGTAGTTGTCCCACAGCTCTTGAATATTCTATACTGGTTTTTTTCACCCTTTTTCCCTCTTTGCAGTTTTGGAAGTTTCGATTATCACATTCTCAAACTCAGATTCTTTTCCTCAGTCTTGTTCAGTCTACTAGTGAGCAGATCAAAGTCATTCTTTATTTTTGATAGTGTTGTTTATCTCTAGCATTTCTTTTCACTCAGAATGTCCATCTCTCTGCTTATGTCATCCATTTGTTATTGCATGTTGTCAATTTTTTTTGTTGTTAAGGACTTTAGCATATTAATCAGAATTTTTAAAAAATTCCTGATCTGAATTCAATATTCCTGCCATAACTGACTCTGTTTCTGGTGCTTGTTCAGTCTCTTAAAATTATATATTTTATCTCTTAGTATGCCTTGTAATTTTTTATCGAAAGGTGGATATAACGTGCTGAGTAAGAGGAACTTTGCTAAACAGGCCTTTAATAACATAGTGGTAAGATATGGGAGGACAGGAAGCATTCTAAAGCCCTGTGATTAGGTCTCAGTGAGCTTGTGTCCCTGGACTGTGAAGTTCGCCAGTCCTTCTCAGTTTTCCCCCATTAGGTAAGACAGGATGATTAGAGAGTGCTGGAGTAGAATATTTCCCTTCCTTCAGGTAGGTTAGACTCTGATAAAGCCCAAGCAAGTTGGCTCTGGTAAAATAAAGTCAAGTCTATTGGCCTCATTTTTCTGTAGAGGAAAGGACTTATTAAGAGCAGAATGCTGTGATGTGTTTCAAAATGGTTCCTTTTCCACTCCTTCTGTTAGAAGCAAAAGGAGACGATTCCCCCAATATTTCCTGCAAGGACCTGGTAGAGTATCTGGAGGTAAAATAAAAGTGTGAGGGCCCCTCCATGAATGGGTCCTCTAGAGTTTTAAACTGTCAGAATTTTCCATGCTGAGCCTCTAGCAATGTGCCAATTATAGTATAGGTTTTCCTGCCCCAGTATGAGTTCCTGCAAAGGTTTTCTCTCATGTGTTTCTGCTCTAGTAGGTTGTGATTCTCTGTCTCTTCTTGTCCCTCCAGTTTGGGAACAGCAGTTTGCCCTGTGACCTCATTTCTCTGGCAGACCTAAGAAGAATTGTTGTGTTTTCAGATTTGTACTTGTTAGGATGGAGTGACTAGTTCTAAGCACCTTACGTACTCAGCTGGAAACCAGATGTCTCTCTGATTATTTTTTTTGAACTCCTTGATAGGTTATCCCAAAGCAATTCCTGAAACCCTTCTCCAGGTCCTTCTCTACTGAAATGTTGCTGAGCCCTTCACGTGGAAGCCTGAGGGCTCATTCCATTCCTCCTCAGATTTTTGTTATTTGGCCTTTACACTCCAAGTGGTAAGAGGCCATATTTGCCCTTTGGCTGAGATATCCTGGTTTTTTGCTCTGAGGCTGCATCCATGAAACTCTTGTATGCTGTGGGCCAAGACCCACCACAGTTGGAAGAACCCTTTTTGAACAGGAGTGCTCCAATTGCTTTTGGATCTCACTGCTGAAAGAAAAATATTTTGGAAAGTATGGAGACTGGCACACAGGCCTGGGAGTTCAAGCTAGACAGAGGATGGTTATGAGCTAGAGGACCAAAGACCTGTTGAGATCTTTAGACAAGAGAAGATGAACCCACAAACTTCCCAGCTGCCACTTCAACCATTATCATTTTAAGGGTTGAATTTCAGACAGCATAAGAGACTGTGCCTCATCCTGGGTTTCAAGGAAAGATAATCTTCAGGTTCTAATCTGGGATACAGAAGATCATGAAATATAAGAGAGAAAAGAAATCTGAAGAGAAATCAGAACCTTTGCCACTCAGTTCCTATGGCCAGTTCTCTAAGCTGACCCCTTATTGTTCCCGTTTGCTTCTCTGCATTGATGCTGAAAGACGAGAGTAAGGAACTGAGAACCAAGTCTCACTCCTTTTGCTACACAAGGTCCAAACATTCATAATGTATGCATAATATGACATTCTATATTCAATTAATAGACATCTGTGTTTTCTTCATGTTATTCACTTTTAAGGTAATAAAACATTTTCTAGTTCTCTTCATTGAAAAGTTCAAATAATTGATGCTCTATCTTCAGTTGGTATTTCAGTGAGTAGTCCTCAGATGAAGATAGCATGGAGTCTTAGACCTACACTTGCTTGATCTTCCACAGGATAGGATTCTGCTTCCTGAGGACAGGTGAGGTTTTATCATCAGATCAGAGGCTATCAGAGGCTCAGAACCATTCTTCAGTGAGGTCCTAACACAGAGGAAAGCCTTGACTCAGAGACACTTGTAATAAGAAGACAAGTAATACATGAATGCGTTTGTTCTCCTACAGGTATCATGACCTCCCATAATCACCCAGTTCATGACCACAGAATGTTCTATGTTTGGGATAATATTCTTTTCTTTCCTGATATTTCCTGCCTCAGATGTGTCCCTTTGAGTTAACATAATTTATTTAGAAAAGTAGGAAGGGGAACAGAAAACAAGAGTAAACTTAGCTGGGCCTGGGGTTTGACTCCCTTACCTGGTTGATGTGTCTTTCATCCTGAATACTGGTAGTGATCAGCTTCCTGTAGAAAGATGACAAAAGGAGGACTCCAAATCCAAGAAGAGGGTCAGTGATCAAATTGCCCCATGCTCCCTAGGGAGGTGGTTGTCCATCATCTGAAGCCCGAGGCTCACTGCTGCCTTAGGCCATGGACACTGACATGCCTGCTGTATTCTAGAAGGTTCCAAGTTCGCATCACAGAGCAATGGAGTAGTCACAGAGGGTTGCTAAGGGTAGGGCAGGAGAAACTATAGCCCACTCCTGCCATCCAAGATAGCAGGCTCCACCACTCTAGATTCCTCTCCCCTTCTCTAGGCCTTCCTATTTGCCAGCCTTGTCATCTCATCATACCACATTACCTCCATACATTAGTGCAATTTTCTATTTATTCTACCTATAAGCCAGACAACCTAGGATGTTCTTTACCCTTTAGAGATCTGGCTTGGACCAGACCCTTCTCGCCAATTATATAGATTTTGGAAGTCTGGGGTTTTTCCAGAAATTTTACTAATTTCCAGGCAGTATTAAAAATGAAGAAGTGTGGTTGAATGCAGAAGCTCACACCTGTGTTCTCATCATTTTGGGAAGGCCAAGGTGGGAGATTGCTTGAGGTCAGAAGTTCTAGACCAGCCTGGGTAACATAGTGAAACACTGTCTCTAAAAACAAATTAAAAACGTAGCTGAGCTGGTAGCACACACCTGTAGTCCTAGCTATTTGGGAAGCTGAGGCAAAAGGATTGCTTGAGCCCAGAAGTGTGAGGCTGCAGTAAGCTACGATCATGCCACTGCACTTTAAACAGAGATTGAAGTCCTGCTTTTAAAAAAAGTGATACTTTTTTTGTTGTTTCTTATAGGTTATTTTTTATTTAGTTTTTTGTTTTTTTATTTTTCTCATTTGTACAAATTGGTGGAATACATGAGGAGCTTTGGCACATGTCTACAACGCGTAGTGATGGAGCCAGGGTATTTTGGGTGTCCATCACCTGAGTACATTTTTTTGTTAAGTGTAGTCAACTCACAATACTTTGCTGTCAAACAATGTGTTTATTCCTTCTATCTAATTGTATATCTGTACATTTTGACCCACTTCTTTTCATCCACCTCCCTCCAAGAAAACTCAACTTTCTCTGTATCAACAATTCTGTATCTTTCCATTCTCTACCTCCATGTAAGCAAATGTTTTAGTTCCCATGTATAAATGAAAACATTCAGCACACAGATTGATGAATTTTCTCAAACCGAATACACCTGGTAAACTAGTCCCCAGTTCAGGAAACAACCTAGCACCCTAGTCACTAGCCCCGCCTCCTCCCCACATCCACTGCAAGGATCACACTGTAGCATCTTATGGCAGGGATTATTCTGAAGCCCTTCATGTGCATGATCTCACTGAATACTCACCGTGACTTTGAGATACTTCTATTACCGACCCGTTTTACAGGTGAGGAAAGTGGGTAATGTACAGGATAAGCTACTTCCTGAGATCTCACTGTTTAGTAATTAGCAAGCTGGGATTCAACACAGCTGTCTGGTTCCAGAGCCACACTCCTGAACCACTAACTGTACCATCAAAACTGTCATGGTGGTTGGACAAAGAGTGGGAATCAAATAAAACCAGATTGGGGGAGGATAACCACTCACGTCTGCACAATTCTTTGTAGCTTTGCCTGTACTTGTTTCATTTACATCTTCCCACTTGCTGCTCAGAACCTGCTGAGGGGACTTAAGGCTGTGAGTCAGTGGGGGACAGTAACTGCCTGAGGGCCACAGCTGGAAGGGTAGGTCAGGATTGAGCCCAAACCTAATCAAGACCCATTTTAGTCTTCTTTTACATGGGGAAACATTACCCCTCTCTCAGTGGGCTGGCGGGGGTTTTGCTCACAGCTGGGGCTCATTTGTTTTAAGTCCTCAGTCAGGCCTGTGTCTGGACTGAATGTTCAGAGGCCACCCATCCCTCAGAGTCCTTGGTGGAGCATGGGTCCTCGGCTGCATCTGTGCTGGTGACAGAAGGATTGCCCAGGAGCTAGGCAGACAGAATCCAGGAGGAAGAGAAGATAGTCAGGAGCTGCGATGGTGGGAACTTACTCCTTGGCAAAGCAAAATGAAATAAAAAGGAATGTTTCTTAATGCCTCACAGTGCTGAGTGCTTTCCATGATCTTACAGGGCTGACAATAAGAGGAGCCCAGAGGGATTCTGGGAGAGAGAGCCGTCCTGGATGTGCTCACAGACTCAGCAGTGTGGACCCAATCTTAGTGCTCTTCATTTAGTGCTGTGTGACCCTAGCCACAGTGCTTCCCCTCTGATCCTCAGAGGCCTGACCCAAGAAGGGAGCGCTTGGTGAACCTGCTCCAGGTGGAGTGGGTTTATGACCTGCTTAGGAGGTGCCAAGAGTGAGTCAGCAAGCAGAGCTGCCTATGGTGGGGTTTGCTGGCACTTCTTGGTAGCACCTGAAAACATTCCCCAAAGTGTCCCCACATAGTTAGGAGCCCACAGCCCTTTACTAAGAGGGTGGTCTCCATGGAGCCCCTTCCCTTGAGTTTGCTGTTCCTTCCTGGAATTCTCTTCCCTGAGGTCTAAGAAGAGAGAGTGACAGGTGAGCTCCCTGCCTGCTGATCCATACTCTCAGACAGGTGTGTAATATTGAGTAACCATGTTGGGAGATATGACCCAGACCCTGACATGGAGATACCTGAAACACTTCCTAAAGTTTTCTGGGGGCTCTGGGTATACCCTTTACTCCAACATTGTAGGCTACATGTGGCTATTCAACTTTAAGTCAAATGAAGTTAAGCACGATAACCACTTTAGTGTCACTAAACCACGTGACCTTGTCTCCTTCCATCTCCCTGACATCATCTCTGCCACCTGCCTTTCCCTGCATGCTCCCTTCACTCTGGCTTCCTTTCTGTGTACAATCGTGCCAAGTTCCTCCTCCTCCAGGGCCTTGGCATCTGCTCTTCATCCTTCCTGAAACACTCTTACTCCAGTTTGCCACCTGGCTGTCTTCATCGTTTAAGCTCTGAGGGAAGCTTCCCTTCATCAGAGAGCTCTCCTCCCATTCTGAGCTGATATGCATCCTAGTCAGTTTCCTCCTGGCCTGGTCCCTCCTTTGTGACACTCCCTAGTACCTGGCATCAACTTATTTGTTTAGGTATCTAAAGTCTGTGGATTCCGACCAGAATGTAAAGTACTTGCAGGCAGAGACTTTTTCTTTTCACCACAGGTGTCCGTTTCCTGGGACAAAACCTGGGGCAGTGTTGTCATTCAATAAATAGCTGTTGACTGTCCCAAATTTCCCAAACTTCCACATTTTTGCTGCTACTTCACAGTGCTTGCCTTGTCCATGCATCATCTGTACTGGTGTTTAGTATTTAATATTTTTCTTTAATTTGATCTGCAGTCTAACTTGAGTACTCACTTTAGCCTTATCCTAAACAAAAGAAGGTATGAAATGTGTATGCCATTTTTTCCAAATATGCATCAAAAAATGTATAACTATTTTACTTTTTTTCCTGTGTGCTACCTTAAAATCATGCTCATTTCAAGTGGACACACTTTCTCAAAAACAATGTTATACCTACACCAGCTTCTCTACTGCTGTTTCTCATGCCCACCGTATTACCGACCACAGCATGACCACTGTTTCCAGCCTCTCTTCTCCACACCTGCTCCGTGGATTTAAAGAAATAGAGTTTCAAGATCTCTTGCTATCTCAAATTCATGATTGGTAACTGAGGTATAGGAGCAACTGAGTGTTTATACTGCCTGGCTCTTTCCCTGCAGGATGTGTGACCCTCTAGCAACTTGCCCTTTATATGACTATATGACTGAAAGTGCCCAACCAATAGGCACAACCCAGACCAGCTCACTGACAGTCACTGAGCATCTGTGAGAGACCTGCCAGGTGGGCCAGGAGCCTCAGTGATCACAGTGAGGTTCAGCAGAGAGTCTCAGATCCTGCTCCACAATCTGTGGCAGAAACAAACTTTCTGGACAAGCTGATTTCTCAGACACCATTTTCAGCTTTAACTGAGTCAGGTGAAGGAAAAAAGAGGAGGTGAGGCTGCCTTCAGTTTTGGGTCTACTGGGAAATCTATGGGGATCTTCCAGGCTCAGGTGAACAGGTTGGTACATATTTTATGTCATGTGTTTTGGCTCATCAACAGCTGGGATGCCTCCATAATCAGGCGGCATCATGATTTGTCGTGTTTTGCTTTTTCTCAAAGTTGTCTCCTTGTTTTGTTTTTACTTCCTCATTCTGGGTGTACGCTCTAGTCTTGTCCCATCCAACATTGTAGCCATGTGGCTATTTAAATTTAGTACAGTAGCCGGGCTCGGTGGCTCAGCCTATAATCCCGCACCATGGGAGGCTGAGGTGAGCGAATTTCCTGAGCCCGCGGGTTTGAGATCCGCCTGGGCAACTTGGTGAGACCTCATCTCTACAATAAATCAAAAATGAGCCGGGTGTGGTAGAGCGCACCTGTAGTTCAGCTACATGGAAGGCTGAGGCGGAAGGATCGCTAGAGCCCAGCAGGTCGAGGTTGCAGTGGCCAGGAGCAGCCACTGCACTCCAGTCTGGGTGACAGAGTGAGACTCCAACTCAAAAATAAAAAATAAAAATAAATAAATAAATAAATAAATTTAGTACAATGAAGTTAAATGTAATAAAGTTAAGTGTCACTAAACCACGTGACCTCGTCTTTTTCTAACTCTGACATCTCAAAGGATGATGATGGCTCATCACTTAAAGGGCATTCTTCCTGCTCCCTGAGTTTCCAAGTCCTCTTGGGAATTCTTCCTTCCCTTCCCTCTTCACCTACCCATGACGAGCCTCCCCACACACTCCCTTATCTCCACTTCAGAGACAACTGTTAGGGGAACTTATTAGGCTCCTGACTTGTCTCTCATGTTATATCACTTGAAAGTCTTTTATTTCTTCAAACTCACCACACTATCCCTCCCTCACTGCTAGGCTTTCTCACATGGGATTCCCTCAGCCTGGGTCATCCTTTCCTATCACTTTGGGTAGCTCACTCCTAATCATCCCTCAAGTCTCATGACACTCTCTTGAAGCCTTCCTGGGTCCCAGTTACCACAGATTAAATGCCTTTCCTATCTGCTTTCATTGCAATTTGTACTTTATCAAAATTACAACACTGTTTTGATATTGTGTTTCTGCTTCTCTAGTCTAGCTAAGGAGCCTCATCCTTACACCTTTAAAGAAGAAATCATTTCAATGTCATTTAAACTGTTTTAAGGCGTAGAAAGAGGGAAATTTTCCAAATTCTTTTCATGAAGCAAGCATAGTACTGATACCAGTCCCCACAAGTCTGCACATAAAAGAAGATCACCATTTAATCTCATTTATACTGATGTAAAAAATCCTGAATACAGACAATGCAAGAACACATGAATAGAAAAATACATCATGATCTAGTTGAGTTTAGTCTAAGAATATATTAATGATTTAATAATAAGAATGACTTAGGATGGTTTAATAATAGAGAATCTTTTTTGTTGTTGTTTTTAAAAATTCAAACCAGAAAAACTAACATTTTCTTACATTTTTCTAACAGGTATTTTATTGTTTAGTATTTTTATTTGCAATATGCTCTAGAGTGGCATCTTAATAGTCTTAGGGCTTCTTAAATAGGTCTTGATTGCAGCAAGAATTTGGTAGTACTGCAGACTGGCTAAGTTGTGTGGGGCTCCTAGAGTCTGTTGGTTGACACATTTTTTTTTAGCACATATGAGGCTGGAGGTCAAGTATGTGAGACAGAGAAAGAGCTAGTCAAAGTCCCTGATGCCCATACAGACTCCGGGCCCGATGCGGGGATAACCACAGCACTCTCCCACCAAGCTGAGGTCTACAGCACTCTAAGGGTTTAGACTTGTCACGGAGCTCAAAGAAAAGCGTGCCGTGCCTCCTGGGGATATCCTGCAGGGACTGGCACTTGGGGCAACTAATTTCTAGGACATTTAAAATGATAATATTTTTCGATGCAAAGAGTAAAGTTGACCTTGAGATGAAGGGGGGAATGTTGGCATTACTGGGGATGAGCATAGAAGTGAATCATGCCAGCCACCATGGTTCAATGATGGCCTGGAGGAGAATCAATAAGAGGAGAATCATTCAGACATTCTTACTTTGTACGTGATAGATATCAGTGTATACTGACAGCAAGACAGATATAGAAAGGGCGTGAGGAGGGTAGGACAAAGGGGGCGAGGGAGGGGGACTTTTTTTTTAAGGAAAGATTTATTAAGGATCAATACAATGAGCCTACTGGTTACTGGTCTTGGTTTGCAGCAATAGCTGCTACCTATGAAGACTCTTTCCTGGAAGAATGAAGGAAGCAATCTCATACCACGCCAGGTTGACTGGGCCTGTTTCTAGTACTGTCTTGCTAGGCTCTGTGTACTAACTCATCACTCACAAACAGGCCAGACATAGACAGTGTAGGCAGTCTCTTAAAAATTGTTGGTACATATTGTATCATAGTAACTTGGATAACTGGGCCCAGTTCTTAATTAGATCTTGAATGCATCCACCCATATGCAAGTGCTTTGAGAGCAAGTTTCTACCTATAAGCACTGGATTCATTAACATAAGAGAAGGTAGAAAGCGAGGTCTAGGAAAGCCTGTTTTTCTGGACAGTCTCTACTGTCATGTCAGCTATGTGGAAATTCAGCCCAGAGACTGAAATACACATAAGCAGAGGGAAGCTTGCATTCACCAGTCCTGACCTCTCCATGCAGCCCAGAATCCTCCCTGCCACATCTCTGATGGTTAGTAGCCAGCTCCTCTTTAATCTCTTCTAGGGACAAGGAGATTACCACAGCAAAACTAAACCCTTTCTTTTCTTAAATAGGAGAGCCTCTCTCGGCGAAAGTTGGCCTACTTTCTCATCTGAAAAACCTGTCAATCTTATAATTGAAAAATGATATCTTGCCATTGTTTTGTTTTCTGTATCTTTGATAGAGGGAAGTTGAATGACATTTTTCATGTGCTTACAATGGTCATTTATATTCATTCTTCTGTGATTTAACTCTGCGTTTCCTTTGCTTGTTTTTTTTTTTTTTTCCTATTGGGGTGATAATGTTTTAAAGATTAATTTATAAGAATTTTATGTGACTTAAATTATAATCTTTGTTTTTCACATTATTGTCACATTTCTTTCCCAGTTTATAATTTATCTTTTTATTATTGTTGGGTTTGATGAATAGAATATTTTTAATTTCATGTAGTTAAATCTTTCTATCTGAAATCTCTTATTATATTTATTCATAGAAACTTCTTCTCCATTCTGAAATTACTTAAATATTACTTTTTCAATCTAGGTTTTTATATTTTTTAAACATATTTAGTACATTATTCACACATCTGCATTTTCATTTATTTTGATAAGATCTGACTTTTTTCTCCCTCAAATGCAGCTACTTTTCCCAACACAATTTGTTCAGTCCTCCATCTCCCCCCTCACTTAGTTTGTAGTTCATGTTATATGCAAAATTCCCAAACACATGCAGTCCAGTTTTCTTAGAACAGCTTCAATCATTATACATTTCTTTCTTGTGTTGAACTGAAAGCGTTTACCTTCTAACTTCTGCTTCTTGAATCTTCTGCCACTGTGGTCCCAAAATATGAGAACCCTTATGACATCATTCTGCCAAAGTGGGTTGGTTGGGGGGGTGCTCTATGGATTGAAGCACCTTGCTAGGGATTACACTTTGCTCTTGTCTTCTTTTGTGGGAGGAAGTTATCTTCCATATCACAGTGTAGCTGTGTTAGAAACCACCTTGGCCCGGCTCGGTGGCTCAGCCTGTAATCCCAGCAATTTGGGAGACCGAGGTGAGTGAATTGCCTGAGCCCACGGGTTCGAGACCTGCCCACACAACTTGGCAAGACCTCATCTCTACAATAAATCAAAAATTAGCCGGGCGTGGTAGTGCACGCCTGTAGTTCCAGCTACTTGGAAGGCTGAGGCAGAAGGATCGCCGGAGCCCAGCAGTCGAGGCTGTGGTGGCTGGGAGCAGCCACTGCACTCCAATCTGGGCGACAGAGTGAGACTCCAACTCAAAAAAAAAAAAGAAAAAAAACAAACCACATTGGTGCCTCTGAGGGCAGCTTTCTCCAAAGGCTATGTGTAGGGAAAGAAGCCTCAGTTGTCAAAAAAGACAGTTTTTTTCAAGACAGTTTGCATTTTAAAGGTTTGAAAATAAGACAACCTTGTGGAAAGAACCCCTGAGCCCAGTAGGTCATGGGAAGTTAGACAGGTGGATGGGGAGGAGAAAAAGTAGAGATGATGTCTCTGCATCAGGGCCTGGAACCAGACCTGCTGAGCACTCCCGGGGCCAGTTTATGGCCTGTATCCTCCCTAGAGAAGAGACTGGGGGTGAGTATATGAACTAAAAGAGTTGCTACCTTAATGCCCACGCTTGTAAGCCTCTGTGCCCACACAGGGACCATCCCTGTGGATGAGCATCCAAGGGATAGTGTGAGTCTAAGCTCCAACAGCCACAGCCTGTGGTAGTGAGAAAGTGGTTGTCATGGAACGCCCAGATTCCAATTCCCTCTTTGCAGCATCAGGAAGGTTGACTCCCTTGTGAATGAGTAACTCCCTGGGATTCTTAATCAGTCCAGTTTGGGTGGCTGGGAAACCTCAAGGGGAATATCCTGAATTAACTGTTAATAAGATTTGTGTCTACTCAAGAAATTAACCAGAAAAAGTAGGGATTTGACATGCATTTGTGGAGCCATTTAAACCAGTTAAACCTGTCAAAACAGGTCAAATCAGATCAAGCCATTTAAACCACATAGCTACTGGTTATCTCTCACAAATCTTGTTGTCTCCAAACTAAATATTTCTATCTTTTATTAAAACATTTTTTAGATGCATTTTTTTCACAGAGACAGGATCTCACTATGTTGTCCAGGCTGTCCTCAAACAATTCTCCTGCCTCAGTCTCCCAAAGTACTGGGATTAGGCATGAGCCACTATGCCTGACCAAAATCATTCTCAGAATAAGGCAACTTTCAGCATCCTTATCCATCTTAACTGGTTCATCTCAGTTTGCTAATATTGCCATTCAACCATGGTATTTAGAGACTGGGCACGGTGGCTTATACCTGTAATCCCAACTCTTTGGGAGGCTGTGGTGGGTGGATTGCTTGAGCCCAGGAGTTTGAGACCTACCTGGGCAGCACAGCAAAACTTCATCTCTACAAAAAAAATGTTTAAATTAGCTGGGCGTGGTGGTGTGCTCCCGTAGTCCCAGCTATTCAGGTGAAAGGATCGCCTAAGCCCAGGAGACCATGAGCTGTGATCATTGTGCTCATGCCACTGTACTCCAACCTGGATGACAGAGTGAGACCTCAACTCAGAAAAACAAACAAACAAAACAAAAACCATGGCATATAGGATTTACCAGGTAATCTAGTGAAGTTTGCTGACTGGTATTCACTCTTATTCTAAATATGACATGGGTAAGACATTTTCTGTTCTTCTCTTCAGATCCACTTTATTTTTTTTTAAAGCAGGATTTATTGAGAGGACAGAAAAGCTCCCAGAGTGGGAGAAGACCTGAGGGGGTTGTCCCAGATCCACTTTTTAAACTTCTCTACCCTGGTCTGGGCCTGAAAGGCCAGTTGGTATGACCTGATTGGGCTACATCAAGAGATTCCCTTGCTCTCTGACTTCTGGTTGGGTTTGGCCAATGGAGGGCACCAGTAAGACCCAGGGGACAGGAGAAAAGTGAGGCCCTGTTTTTTCTTGCCCTGGTCTCCTCTTGCTCTATCCCTCTATTCAAGGCCACAGCTCTTCTAGTTGGGTCTCTTCATCAACTCTTCTCTCCTTGTTCCCTCTCTTGGTCCTTGAGATGCAGGGATGGCAACAGCTCCCACTCTTGTACAACTTGTTGTCTGTTCCCCTTTATTTTTCCCATGCTTTTGTAAATAGGTCTTTATTATATGCTTCCTTATTACTCCATTTAACTTTGCCATCTGTTTCCTAGGCATATGCATTTTTATGAAGCATCCAGGTGTTTTTCGTGCACATTATATTTGAGAACCATTGACTAAATAGTGCTGAGGTGGTTAAAAAGAATTGCCACCAGCTTTTTATGTTATACTGTATCATATCATATCATAGAAACAATGATACATATGTTGTGAAAATTCCTCCTTTTGCCTCCCAATGAGGGGACAGAGCCATGAGCATTCTTGTTGAGCAGGATATCTACCCCGCCATCAATTAATTGCTCTGACATTGACCTCCTTATGTAGGTAGGTCCTGCCTAGAGACCAAAGGCTGGACAAAAGAAGGTTGGGACTATGACAAGCCAGGGCTGGTGGAGTTAAAGGAATTAAGAGTTGAGCAGTCACAACAAAAGTGGTTCACCCACATCCTTCTTTGCTGGGGATGGTGCAGGCAGAGATGGCAATATTTCATTGAGGAGCCTGGTTCCCAGGTTTCAGGGGTACCCAGTGAAGGTGCAGGACCCTGTGGCCTGGTGGTCAACCTGAAAGGGATATTGGACACTCTACCTTTTCAAAAAATGTACTAGAAAAAGCTACCCTGGAGGTTAGGGAAAGGTGACACTTATTTATAGTTGCTATCCCACGACTTTGTTTTGCTTAATAAAAGTTCTTCTCAAGGTAAATGTACAGCAACCAATAATAATTGCTGCCTGGATTACTGCAGAGGCCTACCCACTGGGCCTCTCACTCTCATTCCTTTTTATCAGTTTATTCTCCCTAGAGCAGCCTGAGTGATATTTTAAAATGCAAATTGGACCCCATTACCCCTCTCAGAAAAGGTCAAGACTGATTTCCTAGTGCACTGAGGGGAAGCACACAGAGGTAACACACCCCAGAGTCCTGCTTCCTTGGTGTGCTTGTTTATGTGTTTGTTTCTTTCAGTAAACTTCTGATTGGAAAACTGTTAGACCAGCAAACGGTAGCAGTGAGCTTCATGCACACAGTTAGTGTTAATGCATATAAAAGAACAGCTGCCAAGTTGCACAGCCCAGCACTGTCTACCCAGAGGCAACAGTCCTGAAAGGACCGTGTTATTGTCATCTTAACAGAAATAGGACACGAGCCTGTTCTATAACTTTAAATTTGGGGTGGCCACATTAAAAATAAACAGTCAAAATAAATTTTAATAATTCATTTAAATAATATCAAATAAGGATGTGCTCAATGGAAAATATTTTTACCAGGCTCTATTTTTTTAGTTTACACTCAAATTAATCAAAATGAAATAATATTTAAATTAGTGTGACATCATAACAGTCACATTTCAAGTGCTCTGTAATCACCCAGGCTAGCGGTTGCTATATTGTATAACATTGTCATAAGACAGCCTCTGCAATCTAGCCTTACCCACGCTGCAAAGGAGGCCACCCTCATCTCTGCTGCTTTCTCATCTCCCTTCAGAACCTCTCTCCACTGCTTTCCTTCTCCCTTTGACCTTTGTAGCCCCTCAGAACCATCATTCTGCTCAAAGTCCTCCTCCATCCAGCTTCCCCTCTCCCAAAGCTCTCCTTGGTGTTCCTCCAACATCTCTCTTAGCAGATAAGAAAATGGATTGAAGGCATTTGCAGGGAGGTGTGAATGAGGTTTCAAACATAAATCTATAGCAAATTACCCTCTAATTGCTAAAAGGGGGTGGGGATGAATTGCAAAGAATTCTGCTACAGAGCTTTTACTTAATCCTGAGGTATAATATTCAATGACTCAGGCTGGTGACCAGGAAGCTTCCCTGCTCTCTCCCCAGTCCCTCCCTTACCCTTGCGAGCTAAGGCCTCAAAACCCAGTCAACACAGCTTCTGTTAACAAATAATAAAATAGCTGTTTTACGCACAGCATGGGTGATGTTAGACCTCATATCCTGATATCTATAATCCCCAAAATGACCCAGCAAGGAAGCCATTATCATCTGGTTCCCATGGACTCAGAGGGTGCAGCCAGGATGGGGATGTGAGTGTGTCTGACCAGAGCTGTGGGTTGTCTGGACACTGGCCCACTTCTGGGACCTCTGCTGTCTGGTAAGTGAGGGCAGATGTCAGAGCAGCAAAGCTGGTTCTGGGGAGGTTCCCAGAAAGCCGCAGAGCCACTGAGTATCCACAGCAAAATGTGTGCAATCTGCCAAAGGCAGAGACCTCTCTTCCTACCCACAGGGGCTGTCACCCCCAAAGAGGACAGATTCAGTGTTACCTGCAGCTGGTGGAAATGATCTCCAAGATGGTCTTGTTTTGTTGCTGATTATTTCTTCTACTTAAAAAAATTTAAATATGATTTTAAAAATACATCTTAATGAATTTTGACAGTTGCAAACCTCCCTATGTAACCATCACCCCAGTCAAGATACAGAACATTTCCATGACCCCTGAAAGTACCCCCAAGCCTCCTTCCAGATCATGCTTACTGCAGGGGCAATGATTATTTTAATGTCATCATTACACATTAGTTATGCCTTTTCTTGAACTTCATAAAAATCAGACTACATAGGACACGTTTTAAAAATGTCTGACTTCTCAACATTATGTTTGTGAGATCTATGTTTTTATATCTGAATGTGTATTCTTTCATTAGATGTTTATTTTTTGTCATGCCCTGTTGGTAGATATTTGGGTAATGTCCAGTGTTTGTTTGTTATGACCAAAGCAGCTAATGTCTTTTTTTTTTTTTTTTTGAGTTGGAGTCTCACTCTGTCTCCCAGACTGGAGTGTAGTGGCCGCTCCCAGCCACCACAGCCTTGACCTGCTGGGCTCTGGCAATCCTTCCGCTTCAGCCTTCCGAGTAGCCGGAATTACAGGAATGCCCTACCACGCCCGGCCGATTTTTTGATTTATTGTAGAGATGAGGTCTCGCTGCCCAGGTGGGTCTCGAACCTGCGGGTTCAGGCAATCCACTCACCTCAGCCTCCCAAAGGCATGGGATTACAGGCTGAGCCACCGAGCCTGGCTGCAGCTAATGTCTTTAGGGGACATATGCAATCGTTTCTTCAGGGTGCATATGCAGGAGTGGAATTGTTGGTCTGTAGGGTATGTGTATGTTTAACTTTATTAGAAACCATCAAATAGTTTTCCAAGGTGGCTATACTGTACCTACAGCAGCTTCTTGGTATTGTGGTAGCAGATCGTGGTATCGTGGTAGCCTGATCGGTTGTTTGTGGTGCATCCTCATTCTGGATGCAGGTCAACAGTATGCCAGCTTGAATCAGTTTAAATTTAAAAAGGGATGCCAGGTGCAGTGGCTCAAGCCTATAATCCCCGTACTTTGGGAGGCCGAGGCAAGAGGATTGCCTGAGCCTGCATGAGCCTGCAGGTTCAAGACCAGCCTGGGCAACATGGTGAGACCTCATCTCTACAATTTAAAAAAAAAAAAATTAGTCGGGCATGGTAGCGCATGCCTGTAGTTCCAGCTACTTGGAAGGCTGAGGCAAAAGGATCCCCTGAGCCCAGCAGGTTGAGGCTGCGGTAGCCGAGAGCATGCTACTGCACTCCAGCCTGGGCAACAGAATAAGACTCCAACTCAAAAAAAGAAAAAAGAAAAAAAAAAAACAGGAGTGTCACAGGCTAATGAAGTCCAGAGCGAAGAAGTCAAGTTATCTGGACCCAGAGGCCCTCAATCCTCTTTCTGTCTCTACTTCTCTCTGCCTGCACTTGACCTTCTTCCAAGTTGACCATTTTTATGTTGCTGAAGTATGACTACAGACAGCCTGGGGTTCCCTCCTTACAGTTTTACCATCATTTGGAGTCCTCCAACCCAATGATAAAAGGCACTGAAAATGAAAACTACCCCAAGATGCCATTTTTTTTAACTTGTCAGATTGACAAAATCCCAAAGTTGATAGCACTTTTTATTGACATGGCAATGAGGAAATGAGCAGTTGCATGCATTGCACATGAGAGTGAAAAATTGGTACATCCTCTAGAGAAGAAAATTAGCCCACGCATATTAAGATAACTAATCCCACATCTATAAATTTATCATACAACTATTCTCAGACATGCAAAACAATATACATACAAGGTTAGTCATTGCAGTGTTGTTTGAAATAGCAAAGGCAAGAAACAACCTAAATATCCTTTGAAAGTGCGTTAAGTAATGTATAATACATATATTCATTGAAATACTCAGTAGCTGTACTATTAATAGAAGATACAGGTAAGAAAATACTTCATCTATTGATATAAGATCTCTACCAAGATGCAATGTTAAGAGGGAAAAAATCCAGGAGCGGAAAATGTATGCCTTATGCCACCATTTATGCAACAAAAGAAGGAAAATAAATTTTGTACTTGTCTCTACATGCACAAAGAAACTATGGAAGAATATCCAAAGACATATCTTGTTAAGGGAATAGAACCAGGGAAAGGAAGGAAATAAGACTTTTTACTATGTATGTTCTCTTTTTAAACATTTTTATTTTTGAACTATATAAGTGCACCTATTTAAAATAGTTAATACTTTGATTTTTTTTTTAAGTTGAAAATTTTAGCCTTGATTACCTTGCCTTAGTAATAGTCTGTCTTTGTACTAATCACTATGTCTGGGGTAGGGTACTATTTTTGATAGCTTTCACTAGAAAAGTTGGAGGAACTAGGAGAAGAGGAGCACTTTTCTCAATAGATGAAACTAAAAATGCCCATTATATCCAGGTAGCAGGGTCAGGTGAATCCTAAAAATGAGGTTTCAGGTTGCTTACAGAGACTTTTCAGGCACTGAAGAAAGAGGTCTCTGGAGCCCCGTGTGAGGTTCTGCCTCAGTGTTGTTTGGCTAGTCTATTAGACTCCCCTCCTGTACCTGTTTGACCCTCGGGAATTAAAGGTCACTGCTGGAAGCTCCTTTCTCGCATGGATGAGGGAGTTGTAAGGGAAATTTGAAGGTTCAAGGAGTCTCTTCCTGCTGCTGACATCCTTATTCCCAAGTCCTATTTGATTGGATAACTAACTCCACCAAGCCTCAAACATTCACACTTAGCCTTTTTAGTTTTTATTTTTATAACGTTTTCAATCTCAGTTGATTTGGGTTTTTGGCTTTATCCTTTACCTTCACACTTAGAACAACCTTGCCCTCTTCTCCAGTTAACTCTGCCATAAGAAGATCATGAGATGGGGATTTCTGCATGGCATTTATTGGGAGAGAGCTCTCAAAAGATGTAGGATGGGGCAGGATGTGGAACTAAAAAGGATGTAGTCAGGGCTGGAGTCAGCCTGATTTTGCTTGGAGCATGAATTGCACCACACAGTCATTTCTCCTTTGAGGCTAGCACACCTAAATTTTGTGTCCCTTTGTAAATACGTCATCGGTTAATAGCATGGGGGGAGGTCATGCCTAAACTCCTGGCAAGATGGTTGCTGTTCAGTTGGCCAAGGGCAATTTTCCAGAAAAGGGGCAGAGGCCAACAGTCATACCAGCTAGGGGATGTGCTCACCTGCCCAGTAGAGATCTGGGCGGGGTGCCTATGTCATTCTGTATTAGTTTGGTTGGGTATTTTTAGGGGAGCACTTCCTTCTGAGCACTTTAAGTTGATATTCACTTAATTGCTATTTCTTCTCTCCTTATTTACCTCCCACTTCCACTGTTGCATTATTTCAAAGCAGATCCCCAAAATCATATTATTTTGTCTGTAAATACTTGAGTATACAACTTGAATGGTTGAAGATATATTTTCAAAACTCCAATACCATTGTAACACCAAATAAAAAATATTTCCTTAATATCATTTATACACAGTGTGTGTTTAAATTTCCCATAGTGTGTCAAAAGTGTTTTTTTATAGTTATTTTGTCTAAAGCAGTATTCAGGCCGGGCATGATGCTCATGCCTATAATCCCAGCAATTTGGGAGTTGAAGGCGAGAGGATTACCTGAGCTCAGGGGTTTGAGCCCAGCCTGGACAATTTGGTGAGACCTCTTCTCTACAATAAATAAATTAAAAAAAAAACAAACTAGCCAGGCATAATAGTGTACGCCTGTGGTTCCAGCTATTTGGATGACTGAACTGAGGCGGAAGGATTGCCTAGGCCCAGCAGGTTGGGCCTGCAGTGGCTGTGAACACGCCCCTGCACTCTAGCCTGAGCAACAGAGTAAGACTCTGACTCAAAAAAAAAAAAAAAAATAGGGCAGTATTCAAGCAAGGTTTACACATTTTATTTGACCATTCATCTTTAACACTCTTCCCTCCACTTTCTTATACCATTTATTTGTTGAAGAAATCAGGACATTTGGCCTGTAGAATTTCCATATTCTTGTCTTAGCTGCTACATCTTCATTGTGTTATTATGTTCCTCTATCTTCTACTTCCTATAATCAGGTAGATAGGGAGGCAGTAGGGCTGCTCACTGATACTGAGTTGTCATTACTTCTAGGCCCTTCTGAAGCACACAGATAGGAAACAGATTTTTTTTAGGAAGAGGAATCGTCATGAGTTTATACTATTATTTTCCATTTAAACTTAGGACTATATGATTTTCCACTGAATCTTCTGATTTTATATTTGTCTCTCTTTTCTTATGTTAAAAATTTTAATTCCTAATAAAGTACTTTTATATATCTATTAATATCTATCTATCAATCTATCTACCTACCTGCTTACCTAGTTAGATATATCTCTTTCTGAACAGTTAATCAATATTACTTCGATTTTGGCTGAAGACCCATGGCCCTGGGACTGTTACCTAACGTGCCCAACTCTGTCTACACAACTGTAAAACGGATATGGACGTCCTTGCCCTCTCTCACAACCCAGTGTGGCAGGATTAAATGAGACAATAGATGTGACAGTCTTTTGTAAAGATAGGAAAGCACATAGTGAAAAAAGGCAGTCACCCCTAAGAGCCTGTGGAAACCGTTCCAAGGGGCATTGAGCATGGCTTGCTTTAAGAAAACAAATTTCTAGATTTTTAATTTTCATATGCGTATTTTTCTGGCTTGACTTGCCTAAGAACACCTCTGAGTTTACATTTGTTCTCCCACTTGGGCATACTCATCACTCACCTCCATCTGACTATAATAATATTGCCACAAGGTGTGCAAACCTCAAGAAGAATAAAGAAAAGTAGATGGGCGAGTTCTTTATTGCTTAACCAAGATTCCATGAACTCTCAGGCTCTAATATTTCCCCATCTTTTGCATTTTGTGTTAAGGGAGAAGATGACCTAGAAAATGATATTTTGATACACATGAGGAGATTCTGAATATAGACATATGGTAGCCAGATTTCCTTTTGAAGGAGACTCCAATGACAGCAAAGCAAAGACAGCATCAGTCAGAAATATTGAACGCTAGAAGGAAAGAGAAAAGAGCTTTCTCAAATGTATTTAAATGTAAGCAATACTTTGCAACTACCTTCAGTGCTAATCCTAGGTCAGGTCCTCAGCTCAAAAGAAGAGCACCAGAGTACAGCTCAGGCATGCACGTTAGTGACAAGATTAATTTCAATATAGGTGCATGGTTTGTCAAGACTTGCAATTCTGGATACATAAAACAAAACCCATAGATAAAAATTTTAGGTGACTTGTTTGGATGCAGTGTATGTTATTCAGTCAGGTAATTTAATATCTGTCTTATGAAATAATATCATAAAACAATCCAATGATAACTATGGCTCATTTTATTTTACCGTATAAAATATTTAATATTTTCTACTTTCTATTAACAAGAATAATACTATTCTAGTTCCTGAACTGATTCATTTTTTGCAGAATATACCTTTCTCTTTTATTAAATACATATGAAAAGTTAGAACATATTTCATCTCATTAGGAGATGCATTTCCAAGTATATTTAACTTTTTATGTTCAGAAAATGTTCAAAATTGGTAACATTTTAATACAGTTTTTATCAGTTGTGTGATTATTCAACCCAGAAGCAATTTTTAAACATGCAGAGCCTTAAAGTCACAGAATAAAATACATTTTTAAATGTATTACAAATACACATTTAATATATTTTTAATGTATGACAGGGTGATCAATAAAATATTTTTAAATTTTAAAAGCATATTAAGTTTTGTTACAGCTTTATGGAGGATGTAGAAAAGAAATATAAAATCAAGGACAAAAGGAAAAAGTGTAAAATTTCTCAACAGTAAAGAAATGTTTTAAATTGGACGAAAATGGGCATAAAATCATTATGAGATCCAGATTGCCTTTAATATTTTATGACTGATAGTTTTATGTTTAAATGTCAATATTTGCAGTAAAATGAAAATTATTATTCTTTGCAATTGCTTCAACTTATGATGAATATTTTTACCTGTGAACCTAAAAATATGTGATGGGTCCATTACTTTTCAAAATTGTTTTTTGAGATGTGTATGGAGGCAAAAATTTGAAGACTACTGAACCATGGGAAGGTCACAGTTGCAAAGACAGGAAGTGCTGCCTTCTCCTTCCTGGCACCATTCTCTCTGCCTTCCCAGCCCAAGGCCAACTTGACAAGGGACTCTGTGAATACCTGAGCAGCCTCCAGCCAGCTTGCACACAGAAATGCTGGTTCCTTTTTAGTTGACTGCCTGTCAATAATAATGATAATAATAATGATCAGTTAGCTATTGCCACAATTATACTGCATGAAAAAACAACCAGAAAACCTCAGTGGCATACAGCAACAAATATTTATTTCACATCATGAATCTGCAGGTTGGCTGGGTAGCAGTTGGGTTCTCTCATGCATCTACAGTCTCTGGGATGGCTTATCTCTGCTTCACATGGTTTCTCATCCTCCAGAAAGCTAGTTTGGGCTTATTGTCAAGGTAACAAGGCATGTTCTGAGAGAGAAAAGCATGCGAGGCCACTCAGCACTGGCATTCCATCATGTTCATATTCTATTGGCCAAAGCAAGTCACAAGGTTGTCCCACATCTAAGGGGTAGAGCAATAGTCTCTGCCTCTTAATGAGAGGAGCTGCAAAATTACATTGCAGAGGAGCATGGATATGGAAAGAAGTAAAGAATTTAGGTCATTTTTGCAACGACTCTGTCACAAACAACAATAGCTACTATGGCTTAGTTTCATGTAATGCACCAGATATTGTTATTAGAAACTTGAAATATGTAAATGCATTTGTTCTTCAAAAAGAGAACCTAATTGCATATATATATGCATATGTCCTGTTTTTCTTTATTTCTGCCCCTTTTTCTCTTCCAGAGATTCCCAGAAAGCAGCTTTTCTTTCCCCTAGTACAACAGAAACAAGGACTTGAAGAAGCAGTAGGCCACACTGATCCACAGGAAAGTTAGGATGTATGCAGAAGAACAAAGTTTCAGCTCCCCTCAACCAGGTAATGCTGGGGCTGGTGGACAGAAGATGAGAAGGCAGATTGGGGAGGAAGGTACAGTGAGACTGTGAATGCTCAGGATGAGAGTGATAAGAAGGCCTCTGTCTTTGGGATGAAGAATGGGTGGAAGGAAACTGTACCCACTTCTCCTAACTTGTGGACCTCCTACCCAGGTGCAGCTGAAAGACACTCCTCCAGGGCCTTCTGTAGTCCCTCTGAACAGAGGGTGGAGAATTTGAACTGTTTGCATGGAATGGGCCATAAAGTTAGACCTTATATCATGGCCAAGATAGAATGGAATAAAACCATTTACTTGTGAACCAGAGCAGCTGGGGACAAAGTATCATTGCATGGCTAGTTACTATTATTTGTACACTTGTGGACCAGGCACTGTGCTAACTACTTCACCTATGTTCCCTCATTTAATCCCACAATAAGTGCAATCTAAGTTGTGGGGTAGCTACCTATCTCAGTCAGTATGGCAGGCTTTCTGCTTCATGTTTGCTGAGAAAGAGAGAGAGGGAGAGCAGAGAGATCTGTTTCTGTTTGGTCCAATCTTATCCAATAAGATTAAGTACCCATGCCTTAACCAGTAACTGTGTACCAAGGAAATGCCAAGTGCTGATTAGCCTAGGTAGCCTGGGTTGCTGAATCAGTCACTAGCAAAGGAATGGGATTATTATAATTGGCTGGAACTAATCAGGGCCTACCTCTAGAGTAAGGATCAATTTTCCAAATCACACTGCCACTACTCAAAGAGGAAGGTAAAATGGAAGTTTTGGGAATCGCCCATGATGACTACTACATATGTGATGTTATTGTCCTCACATTGCAGAATAAAAAGCTGAAGCTTGGGAAGACAAGGGAGAGGAAGCTGTAGGGCTGTGTTAAGAACACTGTACAAGATCATGGAACCAACTTTGCTGTCCACCGAAAGAGGACTGGATTAAAAAAGTGTGGTATATACATACAATGGAATATTACGCAGTCATGAAAAAGAACAAAATCATTAATTTCACAGCAACCTAGATGGAATTAGAGTTTATAATACTGAGTGATCTCCCACAGAAACAAAGATCTGAGTATCACATGTTCTCACTCATAAGTGGACCTTGAACAACTATCGTAATACTATAAGAAAAGGATTGACAGTGGTGGGAAACTATGGGGGGGGCAGGAAGGGGAAGGGAGGTAGGATTAACAGTAGTCAATATCCGTCTGGGAACGGTGGGGGCACATCTCATCAACAAGGGTACCTGTACAATACATATTTGTATACCTAACCCTTAACTACACCCCACAATTTTAAAATAAAAGATATGTATTAAGAAAATGAGAAAGCATTAAACACATACATATCAAGGAACAGCAGTTGAGAAAATAATGGATCAATACTCTTCACAAGTGTCAAGGTCATGTAAGCAAAGACTGAGGAACTCATAGACTGCAGTAGATTAAGGAAACAATAAAATTGGATACAATGTAAGATTCTGGATTGGATTCTGAAAAAAAAATAAATAAATAAAATAAAGAACGCTATATAGCCAGCAGATGACCAGGTTAAAGCCCCAGCCCTTCTGATGGCTCAGACGGTAACTTGGGAACCTCTCTTCACCCCTCTGGTCTTTTATCCTCTCCTCACTTTAAGTAACCTGTCTCCATGGTTTCTGGTGCTTATGTTCTGTGTTTGAGAATCTGTGATCTGCCCAAGTTCACAAAACCATAAGCAGTAGTGCTCTTGACCTCCCAGGCCAAAAAAAATTAGTGCAGGTTCTCAGCCCTGTACAAGTAATGGGGCGTCCTGGAGGTCCCCAGGGAAAAGCATGCCATGACAAATATAAGCTCGACTTAAAAATATATGTATAATTTTTTTAAGTCAGAGACCCTTTGGCCTTGTTTGAGGAACTTGGGTAGCCCCGTATTCCTGTTTCATTTAGCCAGTATGGAGCCTGTATTGAACCCCCGGACTCATATCTGACTGACTCCTACTCCTAAGTCCAAGCAGTCACTGGAGGTGCAAAGCAAAGCAGTGTGGAGGTTTGACTATGCTGAAAAAATAAGCATCTTTGTCATGGAATGCCTTTCCCTGGGGGCCTCCAGCATGCCCCATTACTTGTACAGGGCTGAGAACCTGGACAGGAGGGGACTGAAAGGCCAAACTCCCATGGCCTTTAGTATCTACCCCACAGACTAATTTTTCTCTTGAGAAGACGTGGATAGAAGCATGTGTCTTCCTTGTAATCATGGGGAGGTTACCTGATGTAGGAAAAAAAGGCAATTAAATATGAATCTGAAGATTACTTTTTTGAGCTAAGCCAGAATCCTTGACAGGCCATCATCTAACTGGAAAGAAAGGAGGGATTAGTGACTTAGTGACACAGGTATTATTGAGCCCAAGCTGTTTATTTCTTTTTTTCTTTTCCTTTTTCTTTTTTTTATTATAAAGATGTGGGGTACAATTCAGGGTTAGGTATACAAACGTTGATTATGCAGTACCCTAGTTGATGAGGTATGCCCCTCCCTCCCCTAGCAGTTTTCCTCAACTGCCAATCCCACCCCTCTTCCTCCGTCAGTTTCCCACTACTGCCAATCACTTTCTTATAGTATTATAATTGTTCAAGGTCCACTTATGAGTGAGAACATATGGTACTCTGTTCTTTGTTTCTGTGATAGATCACTGAGTATGATCAACTCTAAATCCATCCAATTTGTTACAAAGTCCATATGTTTGTCCTTCTTTATGGCTGCATAATATTCCATTGTGTATATGTACCACATTTTTTGTGTCCATTCCAGCCTAAATGGGCAACATGGTTGGTTTCATGTTTTTGCTATCATGAAAAGAGCTGCCACAAACATATGTGTGCAGGTATCTTGTTTGTAGGATTATTTGAGTTCCTCCAGGTATATTTCCAATAGGGGAATTGCTGGGTCATATGGAAGGTCAATTTCTAGTTCTTTCAGAAACCGCCACACTGTCTTCCAAAGAGGTTGCACTAGTTTGCATTCCCACCATCAGTGTAGAAGCTTTCCTTTTTCTCCGTATCCTCGCCAGCATCTGTTGTTGTTTGTTTTATTAATAAGCTGTTTATTTCACTGGCTCTCTACATTGTGTTGTTGAGACCTTCGAGGTCTCGATACTATCTTGTTAGTTTCATATTGTCATGGCCTCTGTGATGTCTAAATAAAGTCAGCATAGGATATTCTTAATGTTCAAGATGTCATAAGAGTCTGGGTTCTCCCAGCAGCAGATCTGGAGATCAGGACTTTAATGCATGTAGTTTATTTGGGAGGTTATCTTAGGAAACATCAGAAGGGAGTGGGGAAATGGTTCAGGGAAGGAAAGGAAGCCAATAGATGCATTTTCAAGCCACTTACCACTGTGAGCAACTGGTGCTTAGTCTGTCTAGGAAATTCTGGGAGCCAGTGTAGAACATGTGCCTTAGATGCCCAAGGAATGAGGATGTTGTGGTATTCATCCACCAAATCTCATTGGTGCTTCAATAGGGCACTAACTATGGGCATTCTTCTGGTCATAGCTGGTTCTGGTGACCAGAGGAAGTCTTTAGACAAAGAGACATAGAAGCTGGCAATTGAAAATGGGGCTTGTTGGCCGAGTTCAGTGGCCATCTGTAATTCCAGCACTTTGGGAGGCAGAGGTGGGAGGACTGTTTGAATCCAGGAGTTCCAGACTAGCCTGGGCAACATAGTGAGACCTCATCTCTACAAAAAATAATCAAAAAATTAGCTGGGCATAGTAGCACATACCTGTAGTCCCAAAATACTCAGGAAACTGAGGCAGGAGGATTGCTTGAGCCCAGGAATTGGAGGCTGCGGTGAGACATGATTGTGTCACTGCACTCTAGCCTTGGTGACAGAGTGAGACCCTCCCTGACTCAAAAAACAAAAAATCAAAAAGAAAGAAAGAAAAGAGGCTGGCATGAGTGGAAATAAGAAGTGAATGGATGTGGGTAAGGCATACACCATAGAAAGCTTCTGTGAGTCACTCCCTGGAAGCTGCAAGGAAGTGCCTTGTTTGGGCTGCAGGAATGTTGGCATCTACAGGAGCAGGAGAGCCAGCAGAGCAAAATCCATCCCAATACCTAAAGAATGGTGTCCTCACTACACAGGCTGGCATTCAAGGTCTGGTACAACTGAGTTTATGTCCTACCCTTCTCCTTTTGGCCTGTTTTCTCCAGTCTTCTCATTGGCCACACCCAGCCTGGCACAGACTCTATTTCTACTTTGCTTTGTTCAGCCTATTGCCCTTCTTCCCTCTCCTCTCTGCTTGGACCAGCTCCACTCAATCCTTAAAGCTTCAGACCAGGTTCCACCTTTTCTTATAGGTCTTTTAGTTTTCTTCCATGATCTGTTCTTCAATCTATGGACTTGTCCAAACCCCTTGCACCTTCTTAGCTTTGCCTTTCCTTTGCCTTGTTACTTATTGCGTTGTATTTTTATGTACCAGTGTATGTGCTGGGCTCTAGTTTCCTCCATTTGATAACATATTTAATGAATTTGTGCATCTTTCCCATCATGCACCAATGATTAGCACAGGGCTATGAATCATAGATGCTTTAAAAATGTTTCCAATCTTGGGTGGTGTATGAACCAAGATACTGTTTGGCTAAGAGAGACCAAAATAACAGTGGCTTCAACTAGGTAAGTGTTTTAATTCTCTATCATTAAAGATAAGTAAGTTTTATCATTAGAGATAAGTGTAAGTTCTTTGTTGTAGTTTTATGTATTTATTTTTTTGAGTTGGAGTCTCACTCTGTTGCCCAGGCTGGAATGCAGTGGCACGCTCATGGCCACCAACCTGCTGGGCTCAGGCGATCCTTCTGCCTCAACCTTCCAAGTAGCTGGAACTACAACATGCCACCATGCCCGGCTAAAGTGTAAGTTTTAACTCACTGGGGAGTCTGGGGCACCTCTCCTGCATGAGGAGACTCCAGTTCCTTGTCCCATCAACCTGTTGGTCTTGTCAGCATGGCCAGACTTACATGTCCCTGAGATTGTGGCATCTGCCTCTTGCATAGTGGGAAAGACAAAATGGAGAGCAAGCAGCTTCCTTTTTAAGAATGTGAACTGGAAATTAGTTACACAAATTGTTTCTGAACTAGAATTTGGTCCAAATAGCCACACCTGGCTCAAGGGAGGATGGGAAATGTTGTCTCTAGTTTTGTAGAAAGAAGGAAAAAATGGAAGCATGGGTATTGGGACAGTCCTCTGACACAGAGGACTTATGAATCTACTAGTATTACTTTGAATAACGTGTGCCATTGCAGCAAGTCTAAATATTTAAAGTAGTAACACATTCCATTTACTTACTCCTATACTTCTCACTAATGCAATTAATACTTTCATTATTGTCAGATATAACATGTAAGGGAATAATATTTGAAATTTTAATTGAAGTATCTTCATTCCTGCTAATTCATTTAATCTATAGTCCTTCCTCCACTAAAATTAGACCGTGAGGGCTGAGGCTTATCTCCTCAGGAGCGGACTGAAATGTGGAGATAGAAATGAGCCAGTGCTCAGCTTTGAGTTTTGAAACAGACTTTTGAAGCTCATAGCAGATGTAGTAACTTTGGGAGATAAGACTTTTAAAGTTCTCGAGTGCTTGAATACCAGAAGCCCGAAGGGTATGAACTAAACAATAATTTCTGAAGAAGTGCATGATGATGAAAGAAATTGTTTTCCTGTCCAAAAGAAAATAAGATCTGTAGGAGCAGTGAGGAGGAGAGAGTCAGAGAGCTAGAGAGGGGGCAATAGATGAGGTAGGCTCCGATCAGGAATTTCCATTCCTTCCCTGACCCCAGGGTGGATCCCTGGTCTGGAGAGGACCCCTCGCTGGGCTCATTCAGACCACTTGGTTTGAATATCCATTTCACTATTTGTTAGCCTTGTGACTTGGGCAACTTCTATCCATGTCTGCAATTCCCATTCTGTAAATTGGAGATAACAATAATACTGTTTATGTTGTTATTGTAAAGTGTCAATGAGTAAGTATATGCAAAGTGCTGAGAAAGAAGCCTAGTACATAATAATCACCTTATAAATTTCTTTTTATTATTAGTATCTGAGAGAAGAAAGATCTGTGTAGAGTTTCATGTTGTCTGTAATTTTAAAAATCTCTAAAAGCTAGCATTTCTTCCACATTTTTTTTTTCAGTTACATATGATTCGGATATTTTACCTGTGAGAGTTTAAAATGTTAAGTAAATACTACTCAAAGTGTATAAAACACTTTAAATTACACAAAGAAGCACCAAGAATGCAGAAATTCATACTAACACCAAGTGCACTGCATGAAATCTGGAATCTGTAAATCATGTTTTATGATACATCTTGTAGAAATTCTAGACTTAACTTCAAAAAGTTAAGTAAATTAACATTCAAAGATGCATCAAATTATTATATGCTATCATGGCCTCCATGTTACTTGTCATTCACTACATTTCCAAGTAGACAGGCATGGTGTCCATCCATCTTTCAATACCTGCAGTTCCATTAGATTGAGAGATTATTAGGAAACCATACCCCAATAAAACTTGGAGGAAATACACTTTGAGGAGAAGATTTTCACAAACACATACAGAGTTAATGTGATAGTTCAAACAGCATTTGCTTTATGCTGTCTTGAAATTGCAATTGCAGTTGGGTCTAGGGCATACTTGAATGGCCATGAGAGATATGGTTCATGGAACAATCAATCCCAGGGCCTTATGTGGAGTGACGAGCCCCTTCTTAGTAGTAATGTCATTCCTTCCTCTGTGCTACACACACTCATATGAACACACAAACACACATCCCACACTCCAACAGGAAATACAGCTCCCCATGGTAGCTGCTCGGGTTGCCATAGGAACCCTTGTCATCAAGTTCCCAGCTGAACAAGTTTCACAAGACACCAGAATGTTTTCCTGTGCCACTCTGGCTGAAGTGGGCTGAGATGGATCCAAGAATGGGCTGCAGTGACAATGGGAAAGGCCCTCAAAAGACACCAACTTGACTTCAAGTGTGGCCACAGAGGAAGAAGACTGCCCATGTATTTCAAATGACTTCCAGAAAAGTGTCAAGTTACACATCAGCCCTTTTCTGGACACTCTGCAGGACTCAGGGTTCAAGGAGGTGAGGACGGCTCTATCCAGGGCCCTGACTTTTACTTCCCAAGTTCCTGCCTGCAAATAGGTACTTCCTTTCTGCCTTTGGCTACAGGACTTGAGCTTTTTCTTAAGGAACCAAAAAACCCAAAACAATCCAAATAAACAAAAATATTGCTAATAAAGTTCATGGTCAAAACAGACAAATGTTTCTTACTGTCATTTTGTTTAAAGCCTATTTTGCTGTCAGTTACCTGCTACTGATTTAAACCAACATACAGGTTCTCAATTTCCACCATACTCATTCTATGAACTGGACCCTGGGTATGAGAGTTGGGCACAGGATCTAGAACAGTGTAAAGGAGTTCACCTGGGAGGTCATGCAAACCATGGTCTCCTCATGCTCAGACCTGGCCAAAACCTTTTAGGCCTCTTTAGGGATAGATAGTCAACACCATCCAAGAAGCTACAAGTTCATGTAATAAGAAAAGTTCTCTAAGCTTCACAAAGTCCTTTCCCTCAATAGTAATTTATTTGAACCTGGTAATTAGTTGGCAAGAGTAGGGAAGGTCTTCTTGTATCTGTTTGAAGAAGAAATTATACAAACCTTGAGATGAAGTCTAAGTGATATCTGAGGAAAATATATACTTTTATTCAAAAACTAAAAAAGATTCTAATAAAAATGACTAGGCTTTTTATTCAAGAGGCTAACAAAAATAGCAAGATAAACTCAAAGATTTTAAGACCTAGAATTCAAATCTGGGCTCTGCTATTTATATTGGCTAAGAGATTTTGGGCAAGTTAATTCACCTCTTTAAATCTCAGTTTTCTCAACAGTAAAATGGTTATAATAATAAAAATATTTATCTTCACATGACTATTGAATCAAATGAGACACTATATGTAAAAGTGCTTTGCAAATGGTATAAAATATTATTATAAAGAATGTTTATTGATGTGGAAAGGTATAGTATGTATACATAATCTCATTTTTGTACATACATTAAAAATTGTGTACAGATACCTACTAATATGTTGAAATCTATATCTATGGCAGTATTTCTCAGCTTTTTTAAAAAAATTATCATCCCCTCCAAGAAGACATCTTACATATTTTTCCCTTAATTTTATTTCTCAGTGAAATTTTACCACAGATATACTGTATATCTGTTTATGTATTTTACAAATATTTGTGTTTTATATATATATAAAGAGTAACTTTTTCTCCCCAGGACCAATTTTTGTCCTCTTAAAGGCTATCACCCTCACTGAGAATGCATGGTCTGTAGACAGTAGGAACAGAGCAGATGTTGTGCTCCTTTTGCATTTTGCTTTCTTTTTTTATTTCTTATTATTCCTCTTCTCCTTCTTCTTCCCTGTCTTATAATTCCAAGTTACATGCATTCCTTATATAATTTAAAATACTGTAGTGATTTTGCTAGGTACACATGGACATAAAGATGGGAACAACAAACACTGGGGACTCCTAAAGTAAGGAAGGAGGGAAGGAGAAATGGGTTGAAAAACTTCCTATTTGGTACCATGATCACTATTTGGGTGATGGGTTCAATAGAAGTTCAAACCTCATCATCCTGCAATATACTCATGTAACAAACATGGACCCTCCGGAATCTAAAATTAACAAAAACAACAACTAAATAAATAAGATATTGTAGTGATTTCAAAAAACAAAGATAGGTGATAAATGGACTGGATCCTTCCTTGTGTGTTGAAAGCTAATCTAGGCTAGAGGGTCAGAGCATCCTGGAATCAAACTGCCTGAATGTCAATCCTGACACCATCTCAAGCTGGTGACCTGGTGCTTAACTTCTCTAAGCTTCAGTTTACTCATTTACAAAACAGTGATACCTGAAGTGTACCTCCCTAAAAGTGGCTGGTATTGAAACCTTATCCATACCATATTGGCGGGTGCTGACATATTTCCAAAGCAGAAATGCACCCAGGTGGGGCCTTGTGGATGAATTGCCTTAACCTACAGGATGCTCTATTGGAGAGATTTTTAGACACCACAGCAAAAAAGGAGACTTGTCATGTCCCTTCTGCATGAAACCATGTGGGCGTTTATTTACCTATTACTCTGCCATCCTTCCTCAGTCTTAATTAAAAATCTAATTTCTCTATTACCATAACAATGAGTGAAACAACAACTGATTTGTTTCGCCAAATTAATTCTCCTTTTGGGAACCTGGGAGAACATTATTTATCAGAGCAGCAGGCAGAGATTTTAAAATGGAAACATTTTTTCCAATACATATGCCAAATCCAGAAAATAAGGGGATTCATATTTCAAGGTTTGAAGGCGTCTTGGAGATGTGTTCACTGCTGTGTCCCCTGCACCCAGGACAATGCTGGCACGTGGAAGACCCTCAGTAATTACTTGTTGAACAAAGGTTGGAATTAATATCACCAAGATCTCACTTTTCATGAGTTTTAGTTATTGCTTTCACAAAGTACTATATTTACAAGTCAGAGCAGGGGTTTAATTTGCTTTGACATTCCATTACATGTTTCATGTAGTTTCTCCTGATGGTGATTAAGAAAGAATAGACTTACTTTTTCATGCACAGTCAAAATGAACAAACTCTAATATCATTCTGTTTGTCAGTGATGAATTATTTCCAGAGAACTGAAAACTTAAGATATTTCCAATGCAGGCTCTACAGTCCCTCTTTTTACTGAGGAAATGTGCCAGTGCCATGCGATTTAACAGTACCTTAGTAACAAGAGATGGTGAACTCACTAAATATTTTAAAATTGAAGGTAAATATTTTGATAGATTAGAGGACTTCCCCATACATTTCTTTTATCAAGAAAATTTACCCCAACCTCCAAGTTGGTATCCAGAGTGAGAGGATTAGAAATACCTTTTCCAGCCGGGCTCAGTGGCTCAACCTGTAATCCTGTGCTTTGGGAGGCTGAGGTGAATGGATTGCCTGAGCCTGTAGGTTCAAGACCCGTCTGCGCTACTTGGTGAGACCTCATCTCCACAACAAATCAAAAAATCAGCCAGGCATGGTACCACGTGCCTGTAATTCCGGCTACTCAGGAGGCTGAGGCAGAAGGATCGCCGGAGTCCAGCAGATCGAGGCTGCGGTGGCCGGGAGCGTGCCACTGCACTCCAGTCTGGGTAACAGAGTGAGACTCCAACTCAAAATAAATAAATAAGTAAATAAAAGCAGGCTTTCTAGGGCAACCCCTTCAGGTCTCCTCCCACTGTGGGAGCTTTTCTGTCCTCTCAATAAATCCTGCTTTTAAAAAAAAAATTAAAAAAAAAATAAAGAAATACCTTTTCCTAGATACTTTTAACATCTCAAAATTTTATCTTCACATCTCATTTTTGCATGCTTTAAGGTTTATTCTGAAGAATTATTGGATGAGAACAAAATAAAAATATATACCATCAACGAAGAAAAATTTGAAACATGGGAACCAGCTCCCACTCACTTTCTATTATTAGCCAAAATCTCCAGAGGAGAAGGAAAGAGGGATGGAGATGGGGGTGGCAACCAGCTGCAATGCCTACTTTCCTTTGTTCCATCTCTGATGGGTAGGTCCAATAATTCTTATATTTTTTTGTGACTAAAATTTTCTGAGCTGAAATTGCTGCTACCAGCTATGTTTGGGCCTTTGCTTCAGGCACTCTTAAGGTGTGATTTAGGAACTATTTCCAGTCCTAATGGGATAATTTAGCACCAAGTTCCCAAAACCACGTGATCTGCGGTTCTATGTTGAAGAATTACAGACTTTCAGAGCTGGGAGTTAAACAAAAACCAAACAAAACCCTGAGAGATCATCATATCCAGCAGTATCCAAATCTTTTTAAAGCAGCAGAACTTTTTGTTCAAGCGAAAGTTCATCTGCATTCTTAGCAGATAATGTTGGTGTCCCATCCAGATTCCCTCAAATCCCCTTGCTCTGGCTGAGGCACACTTTTATTTCCAATAGACAGTAACTGGGCTAGTAGAGCCTGCTTTGCCCACAGTGTGGAAATCTGGAAAGGTTTGGGAATTTAATCTCTCTGGAGTGGATTTAGCCAATGATTCACAGTACAGGAAGATGAAGATGAGAACCCAGTTCCCTTGCCTCAGGCCAGAACAACTTACACTCCAGAGCTGGGGTGGAGGTCACCCTCAGAGGGACTGCCTGAGATAACACCCTTTCTTCCCTTCCCAGTCTGGTTTTCTCAACCACCTTATAAATCTCTCCTGGGAACACTTCCTTAATAAATCACTAGCACATAGTTTTTCATCTCAGGATCTCTTCTGGGAAACCTAACCTGAGGCAGAAGCCTGACGCATAAAAAGTGGATGGAATGTGGGAGGGTAGTCTGCAGACCACTATTGCGTCTGACTTTCTTATTTTCCACTTCCTCTCCTGGAGAGAAAAATCAAGGCCAGGGTGGTAGGGGGGAGGGTGGAGAGGAAAGCTTAGCATTATGAAAGGCTCAGGATAGAAAGGGCCCATCCAAGCTGGGGGATGGGGGTGATTTAGTATTCCAGGAAGTTTGTTTGCGACCGCAGATGTTGCCAGTTCTGAAGCCATATCACTTCTGCCACCCTGGAAGTCAACTGCAGCTTCAGTTGATGGTTTCTGACACTCTGATGACACTCTATAGTTGCCAGTTCTGAAGCCATATCACTTCTGCCACCCTGGAAGTCAACTGCAGCTTCAGTTGATGGTTTCTGACACTCTGATGACACTCTATAAGAAACTCCCTATATCAATCCCCTCTGTCCACCTCTCTCTGCCTGAGGATTTTCTTGGCTGCAGAAGTTGCTTGCCAGCACACTAGAGGGTGGAAGTGCTGGAGAGTTAATTCTCTCAAGATCAACCCTCAACACTGATGGGTATTTGAATAGCTCAGCCTCTTCCCTCTTTAGTGGCTCTGTTTTAAGGAACGTGTTCCTCTCTCTTTGAGGGCTCCTGGTCAGATTGAGTTCCAAGTGACCAGAGTGGTAAGCTGCTCAGAAGCCCATGCTTTCTAGACTTTTCTTCCCTCCTTTCCCTACTTCCTCACTATGTTTCCTTGGATTATCTCCCAAACAAACTATGCCTTCCCACAGGTCTTTGTCTCAGGGTTGGCTTTTGGCAGAAGCCAAAGCAAGACATCTAGCTTGGAGTTGACTGAGCCAGAGTCTGAAATCAAGGCCCAGTCTCTAGGAAAGGAAGTTGCCACGAGCCAGGACTGTGTATATGCCCAGTGGAGAGGAGGGTGCTTGGTAATGTGTATATTGTCAGAAACAAGGACAGAAACCTAGCTACGAACTGGGTAGTCAGGACTTTGATCAGGAGAAGGTTGTATTTTGTTGATTTTGAAGGTTGTATTAGGCAGTAAGACTAATTTCTTCTGCCACCAGCTGGTAGACAGGTGCTCCTAACATGCCCTGGACTGGATCAGGGCTCACACTGGAGCTGGGGGTAAGACCTGCAGGCCCTATGCTGAGCACAGCGAGAAAGGCAGAGACAATAGGTGGCACCCACACACCTCAGGATGCTGGTTTGTCAAGAGGGCAGGCAACTGGCTGGTTAACCTCTCTAGGATAAGAAGAGGAAGCAGCACTGGGGCTAGGTCTGTGGGGTTTGAGATTCAAGAGCAGATGACCTAAACAGGGTAAAGAGGCTGGACAACTTCACCTGCTGAATTTGGCTTTCTGTCCTTGTTGAGCACAAGTCATTCCTCTATGGGCTCTGGAGGCCTTCTAGGCAGGTTGATAACAAACTTAACAACCAGTGAGACCAACCAAACAACACTGTGTGATGGACCAGAAGGCCTCATGAGCGTGTCTTCATTGAGAACCAATCCTGTTCAAAGTACAGTTGGCTCAGTTTCCAAAGCAAGGTCAGCCTTGTTCATAGGCATTGGGAGAAGAATTTTGGTAGGATAAAGTTTCCTAGGTACATAGGAGGTTGCCACCTCTCCCCTCTGCAAATTATAGCCATGATTGCAGGAATGGGCTCAATTTACCTGTCATTGTTGCCCTCTTTTTGACTCTCCATACTCAGACCCAGGGGGGTGGAGCAAGGAAGAAGGGCAGAGGAGGCTTTGCTTGGGATCTCCAGTGTTGCCATGCACAAACTGTGAGATTCAATTTCCTTAAATTCCTCAGTTTTCTTATTCGATGTGCAAGTGTGTAAGTGTGTGTGTGTGTGTGTGTGTGTGTATGTGTGTGTGTGTGTGTGTGTGTGTGTGTGTACTTGTGTCAGAATCAAGACTATAGCACATGCCCAAGTTGCAAAATTTAATGAGGCACTCCCTCTTAGATTTGCACAGACCTGGGAATGAGTGCCTCCTTAGATTTTGAACCCTAGACTCTCAGCTTACCTCTCCCTAGTCTAGTCCTGGGATATGTGTGTGTGTGTGTGTGTGTGTGTGTGTGTGTGTGTGTGTGTGTGTGTGTGTGTGAGAGAGAGAGAGAGAGAGAGAGATGTGATGGTGTGGTCTTCCTGCTCTAACAAAAATACTTATTTCTATCACTTAATGGGGCATTTTCTATGGGTCTGACACTATCTGCAATATTGTTGCACTATTTACTTCAATCTTCATAAGAATTCTGTATGGTAGGTACTATTCTTTTTTTTTTTTTTGAGTTGGAGTCTCACTCTCACCCAGGCTGGAGTGCAGTGGCATACTCATGGCCACCTCAGCGTCAACCTGCTGGGCTCTGGTGATCCTTCCACCTCAGCCTTCCAAGTAGCCAGAACTGCAGGTGTGTGGTAAACGTGGTAAACGCCCGGCTAATTTTTGATTTATTGTAGAGATGAGGTCTCGTCAGGTTGCCCGGGCTGGTCTCGAATCTGCGGGCTCAGGCAATCCACTCACCTCGGCCACCCAAAGTGCTGGGATTACAGGCTGAGCCATTGAGCCCAGCCAGATACTATTCTTATTTTACAGATATGAAAACTAAGGCTCAGCTAAAAAGAGATGAAACTGAGACTGAGCCTAGATCTATTTGCTGCCAGATTCTGAACGCTCAACCTCCAAAGCACACAGACCTACAGCACTTTGTTTCTGCATAACTCTGTGGGTCTAAGTCCTCATATAACATACAATCCATCTGCCCCTCTTTAAGGAGAAGCAGAGTGCCAAACTATAAACTAACATACAGATCAACAAAGACTGGACGATTGTATTTCAAAAGGTTTCTCTAGTTTAATGGAGTAATTTGCATAAACAGGGAGTGTTCCTGGTGTACTGAGTTCTAGATTTGATGTGTAGTTCTGTTTCCATGGGACTTTATTTTTATCTTTCCTATCACTCACTTAAAGCAATGAGAATGATTTTTATATATGGATCTGTTTTGACAAGTGTAGAATCCTTCACCATTTCTTTCCAAGTCTTCAAACCTTCCATGCAGGGGTTACAATCTCCATTTGGGAGATGGGAGGAAGAGAGACACAGACAGATAAAAGACTCAGACCAGTGATTGGGGAAAATCTGGGCCTAGAACACACAAACCCTAACCAGGGTTCTTCCTGACTGCCTTTCCTAACCTAATCCTTGAGGAGGAAGAAATCTCATTTGAAAGAGTCCCTGGAGAGTTTGCCTGGCCAGTATGGAGTAGCTGCCTGATTCTATTAAACTCTCAAAAGAGTGATTTTTCCAGTGCCCCGAGGACACTGGTCCCACACAGCCTTTCACCTACTTACATGCCCAGAAAGCCTTGAAGAAAGGATGAAGCAGGCTTTTAGGTGGCCCATGATGTTTCCCATGCCTACCTACAGGAAAAACCAAGCCTTCAGGGGCCAGCTATAGATCAACCGGGAACCTTGATGTGTCCCATGCCTGGGAAAATCACTGGGCTCCAACTGTGCCTGGAATCTCATGTGGCTTTGAAAACTGCTCTCCATCAATGTACAACCTCTCTCTCCATGGGCTGGTTTACACCCTCACCCTATGCTCCAGGCAGCCATTGCTGGCAGGAGGACGGGCTAAAGAGTGTGAGCTGCTCAGTGCAAATTCATCTCCAAACATACAGGTACTTGTTCATGAAGGCTTGGTAGTATCCTCATTGAATAAGAAACTAGTGTGGAGTAGAGGCAGATGTTGTGAACAGTGACACTTCCTTTCCTGTGAGATGAATCTGCCCAAGCATCAGACAGACCAGGGCAGGTGTCATTATTATTCTTACGTAAGTTTTGTGATCACCTGCAAATCAGGACTCTCCACTGATTGGTAGACCTTGACTTTCATTAAGGCTGAATGTAATAAATGGCCATATGTGGAATGTCTTGGTATTTTATAGGATTACTCACAAAGACACACTCCACAGACTTCATATATTCTCATTTTGTGTGTGTTTTTATATACTCAGCCTCATCCACCATGGGATTCAGTTAACATACAACAGAAACACATAAAATAAATTGGTAAAATACAACTTAGAATAAAAATTCAGGTCTAGAGAATATAAACAATCGCCTCTTTTGCTGTTTCTCTTTCTTTCCCATTTTGTGGGTCTCTAAAAAGTGAGCTTATTTTATTTTTTTATTTGTTTTTGGACAATCAAGGTATAAGCAAAATAGGCAGTCAATCAAATCAGATAAGAAGAAGTCAGGAACAGGAGAGAAAGAAATCCAAATATGAAGGCCATGAGTCTTTCCATGCAGGTGTGGAATCATGCCTCAGTTCTGGCTCTGAAATTTTTAACAACCAAAGTAGAAAGGCGAGAAGAGTAAGTCATATATCTCTTATTATAAGAGTGAACACAGTGTATCTGTTTCTTAGAAGAAGTAAAGATTTTAGTATTTAATGCTAAAATAAATTTCTCAGGTATGAGATTTCAGAGACGCCATTCACTGCTGGGGTGGACAGTACCTAGTACCTACCCAGAGCAATTCTTTGGAGGCCAGTGGGGGTTGGGAGAGGAGGCAAGATCAGCTTCTTGTGTCCTGGTTTCATTCAAAGATGCCGGGAACCTGAAGAAATTCTGGTTTGCTTCCCTAAATGATGCTTGCTCTGGAGAGCCCTGGGAGGAGGTTGGGCAATGCTGGTAGTTGGAGGCTGTGTTCCTTGAGAGGGGCTTGGAGGTCAGTGTCATACTTAGGGATGGGAACAGAGGCTCAGGAATGAAAGGAGGGTTCTGGACAAGGTGGCAACCAGCATGGGCTGCTGCGTTTTCATGCCCAAACCTAGAAATGCCACAGAAGCAGAAGAGAGGTGGCGGGATCTCAGGAACCAACACATATACTAGGAGAAAACCCTTGTTCAGTGAAGGTGGTAGGGTCTCAGCGTCAGGTAACAATTGTGAGGCTGGGGCCACAGGTGGCTTTCCAGTGATGCCATTTTTCTCCCACATTGCCTGGGTAGAAGATTGCCCACTGAGTCCCTCTACCACAGGACAGTAAGTGGTGCCACCAGGGTGAGGTCCCAGAGCGACATGAAAGCAGTGGACAGTAACGTGGCAGGTGGTTTGGCTGGTCTTCCTCTCCCAAGTCACCCTGAGGGCCATCCATTTCAGCACAGGGTGCATCTCCTTTTGTGGGTAAATTTTCTGACGGGGTTGAGTGCAGAGTGTGATCTGGACTCTGTCCTAACAAGGTGCCTTGAAGGAGCACAGGTGAGAGTTCTCTATTCCCAGCCAGGTGGGCAATCCTAGCCATGCCAGCTGACAATCGCAAGGGAGACAGGTGTGTGCTCTCAGGGAGAAACTGTAAGATATCTGAAGAGTGCATGTTCTATTAAGAAACCTCAAAAAAGGAGCAACATGTGCAGGAAGAACAGAACTAATAGAACAAATGGAATAATAATTTAAAATAAGCATAATCAACATCCTCAGGGAGGTCAGGAAGTAGAAATGAACAGTTATGAAGAAAGCTAATTAGAAGAAATATATGTGAGAAACATAGTTGTTAAAATAAAGTACTCAGTAGATTAGTTGAAGAACACTGGGGATTCAGCAGCAGAATGAACTAGTGACAGAGACATTTTGGTCACTCATCTCACAGAAGGTATCAGAAATGAATAAAGAGATGAAAGAAAGAATGAGAAAAAACAGTACAGCGGCTAGAATCAGCAGTGTTGACATTTTTTTCCCTAAGACTCCAAAAAAAAAAAAAAAAAGGGAAAAGAGTATGTAAAGGGGAGGAAATAAATATTGCAAGATCTAATAACTGAGGATTTTCCAGATTTGACGGAATAATTGAAACCTCTGATTAGATGAATGTATGATGCACCAAACAGGATAGATTCCATCTCTTTCCCTCTCTCTCTTTCTCTCTTTCTCTCTCACACACACATACACACACACAAGCACACACACGCTCACACATCTAGACATATTATATTAACATTTAAACACATCAAAGACAGAGAAGTTTCCAGAGACAGAAAGCAGATCCCTACAAAAGAGTCAGTTTAAATAGATATAAATAAACTTCTCAACTGCCCTCTGGGATGTAGAAAGACAATGGAGTAATGTCTGCTGTACGTGGAAGGAAAATATCTGCACATCTAGATCATATATATGATCATTTAAATGAGACTAGGAAAAAGTCATTCTCAGAGACATACAGTTTCAGACACATACTATGTCAAGTCCTTTCCTGAAGAGAACTGAGAAGGTGACTCCAGGAGGAAGCAAGGAGATGTGGGGAGGAGGAAGGGTGAACAGATAACCCGGTACCATTTATGACTGCCTTGATAAGCATTAATCCAAAGTGTATGCCCATAACATTGTGGACTTAAAATGCCAGACTACGCCAGCATTGCAGAGGTTTTGGAGTGGGCTGGAGAAGGGGGGATAATGAGAGAGATCAAAGGGAAGTAGGAGAATGTTAGTTCTCTGTCTTATTCTGATGGAAAACATACATGCAGACATGGGCAGTCTTTTTCAGAACCGCTGAATTGCAGTCTTAGGCAGTGACCACTTCCGACTCCCCAATCTTTTGCAAAGGTACCAAAAGCAAAGTAGGTTTTCTTAACAGTGATTGTTATGGACTGTTTGTGTACACCTAAATTCATATGTTGAAATCGTAATTCCCCCATGTGATGATTTTAGGAGGTGGGGCCTTTGGCAGGCAATTAGGTCATGAGGACAGAACCCTCACAGATGAGATTAGTGCCCCTTCTCAGAAGAAACACGAGAACTTACAGTCCTACTCTGCCATACGAAGACACAATGAGAAGATGGCCACCTGCAAACCAGGAACTGGGCCCTCAAAAGACACCAGATCTGCTGGCACCTTGGTCATGAACTTCCCAGCCTCTCAGGGTGTTTAAGTCACCAAGTCTATGGTAATTTGTTATAGCAACCCAAATGGACTAAGACACCAACCATAACAAACATCATTCTTCTTCTCCTCCTCCTCCTCCTCAACAACAGTTCTGAAACATGCTTCTTCAATAAGAAAGACTCAGCCAGACTCAGTGGCTCAGCCTGTAATCCCAGCGCTTTGGGAGGCCGAGGTGAGTGAATTGCCTGAGTCCATGGGTTCGAGACTCACCTGGGCAACTTGGCGAGACCTCATCTCTACAATAAATCAAAAATTAGCCAGGCGTGGTAGCACTCGCCTGTAGCTCCAGCTACTTGGAAGGCTGAGGCAGAAGGATCGCCAGAGCCCGGCAGATGGAGGCTGCAGTGGCTGGGAGCGGCCACTGCATTTCAGTCTGGGTGACAGAGCGAGACTCCAACTCAAAAAAAAAAAAAAAAAAGACTCATTTCAGGAATCAGGGCTGGGGAATCTCTTTTCTGAGAAATTGGATTAAGATGCTCTTAGGTAAGGGCCATGCCACTCCCTGCCTGTCCTTATTTGCATCAGTTCCCAGGAAGCTTAGGGAAAAGTTGTCTGGCTGGATGCTGTCTCTCACCTTAGCTTCATTTTCCTATATAATTATTTTCTCTCTCTCCCCTCTCCAACCTCACCCCTTCTCTGCCCAAGCCCTTCTCTTCTACTTATTTCTGGACTTAACTTCTCAGAGTTGTTTTTTGACATTACTTTTGAAGATTTTTTGTATGAGGCAGAATTACAGAGGGTGCCCCTCTCCCCCACAAAGTATATACATTTTAAGAAAGGAAAAACTACACTAAAATTGTAATACTCAATATATCATCAACAAAAGATGAATACAAGTCACATTTGACTTCTGCAATTATAAGAGGTGCTCAAAGTGGTTACCATCAGCGTCCAGACACTTCTGATTTTGGTGAACTAAAAGTAATACCTAGATAATATCTCTTAAAATGTGTATGCATTTTTTGGGCATCCTGGTATATTGGTGTTGGTAATAAAGGGTTTAGGGGCTGGGCTCTGGAATCCCATGTGTACTAGTCATGTGATCTTAGACAAGTTGTCTTATTTGTGCTTCAGGTTCCTCATCTATAAAGGGGGGCATACTAATAAACTTTATACCAGGGGTTGTTGTGGGGAACTGAGCTTATGCAAAGGAAAGGCTTGCCACAGTGCCTGAAACATGTTAAGTGCTCAATAAATGCTAAGTTTGGGGTCAATACTATATCCTTTTTCTGTCTTGGCTTTTATTTTTCCCTAGTATGACAAAACAATCCTAAAATACACACTAGTGACCATCTAGGTGGTTGGGTTTTTCTCTGCAAGACAGAGTGGTCTGATCCATATTTTATAGAAAGATACACACACATACATATACATATATATATTTTACATACATGTTTATGTGGTATATGTTTGTGTAAGTACATATAGAGAAAGAGAGAGAGAAAGGGAGAGAGAGGCAGAAAGAGACAGAGAACTGTCAACCCATAATCATTGGCTGAGGTTGATACTTTGGCTTGGAGCCATCAACACATTCAGTTTGCAATTAAAGTTATTGCCATGCATGAACCCACTAGATAGTGTCTGGTTTTCCCAGCGGGGGCGTCTTATTTTCATGTCAGTGGGTGCTTGGTAGGGGATATCCTTTCCAGTAGCCCCAAGCCTGCCCCCATCTCACCTCTCGCTGGCATTAGGCCGCTTTCTCCACTTCTCAAAGCATCTCCTCTATTGTTCTGTGAACAGGAAGGACTCTGAACTTTGAAAAAGGAACATTAAACAACCTGTTTTAACGTCCTCCCAACTTCACAGGGCTGTGGTCCCCCTCTGTTGCTGTCCCTCCCTCATTGCTGGACATGGACCTCCTGGCAGAACCCAGATCTGGCCCTGCTTCTGAGGCTCACACTCCCCACCACACAACATCCGCCTCCGACCTCAGGGGTGCAAACACTGGTCCTAGGCTGGCCAAGTGTGAGCACTCGGGCCCTTTGGAAGGGATCCTGTAGAGGCAGGGGCTGCAGAGATGAGTAGAGCTGCAAGTTAAAAGGTGAGAGGGAAGGCACAGGAGGCTTTGAAGGCAAAGGACTGCCTGCCCAGCAAATGTTCCCTCTCCACCTGCCAAGTGGAATTTGCTCAGACATATGGAGGCTACAGTTGGCTGCACAGCAGGCTTCCTGGCCAGAAGCTCCTGGAGAGCAGAGCCAACCTTGCCTCCAAATTGTACCAGCGTGGCTACTGCATTTCTGCTTGAATGTGCTGCAGGCATTTCAAAATCCGTCTTGTGCAGGCCTGAGCTGCTCCTGCTCTCGTTCTTCCAGCCCTGTAGATGTATGCCGGCAGGGCTGCTAGTTCTTTTGCAGGCAAAGTCCCACCAGAACTGGGATCCAGTTATTTTTGAGATGGGGACCATAACCAGAGTGTTCGTTGAGATTTCAGGGAAACCAAGAATCACATTCTAACACCCAGAACAGGGCCTGGTCAGTGACTGGTGGCAGGGACTCCATGATATAAGTTGAATGAATGGGCAGGGCTTTACAGTGAGCTGAATCTCTGTGTTTTCAGCAAGTCTTTTCTCTATAGAGGCCTGAGAGGATTAATGTTTGGATTTCCCTGGCAATGGTGGTTCTGGTTCACTCCTTCCCCTTTCAGCTGATAGTGGCTCACAGCAGCCCTCCTTCTCTGGAGAACTGTCCTTGAAGTTGCCTCACCCAGAAGGTATGCACATCCCCATCCAAGGCAGTCCTCTGATAAAGGGCTACAAAGCCTTCAACGGCCTCTGGTGGGATTTATGCTCCACAATCCCCTTAGGCTCAGAGCAAAGCGAGTTTATTGAGACCAGATATGTTTGGCCCCTCCCCTTCCTGTTCTGCTTCCCTCCTTCCCATGCACCTGAATCTCTCTCTCAGGCTCTGCTGTCAGGGAAACCCACTGAGGACCTCCTCCTAAGAGACTCCTGCTCTCACTCTGAGCTCAGAACTACTGAATTGGGAAGGGACCTTAGAGATCAAACCCTTTTATATGGAAGGCAAAGACACTGAGGCCCAGGGTTGGGGAGAGACATATGGCAGTCTAAGAGTACAACCCATGCTGATTGTGTTTAACTTGGCAACTGCCTTAGAGCTTTAATTCTAGCCCATTCTCTATGGGAATCCTTTCACCTGCTGATCTGACCTCATCCTCTTACTCACTCCTTGGGGTTTTCAGGGCTGGGAAGCCCCACCTTCTGTACCAAGATAGTTAGAGGGACTCTGTTCTCAGTAAGGAGACACCATCCCTGTCCTGCCTCTGCCTACAGAAAGGATCCTGTGCACACTAAGGCTGTTGCTGTTTCTTTCACAACCTTGAGGAAGAGGTTAGGCACACCCCTGGGTGGCTGCTCCGAGGCTGTATGATTTGGAGTGGCGGATACATTGGAGCACTGTACCCCTCATCATTAAAATCTAACTTCAAAGTATTTTTGTTTATCACCATACCCACAGTGGCTTCTTTTCAAGTGTGATTTCCTTGGTGGCCCCAGACTGATAGGTGCTGCGGGCCCAGTAAGCTTTCAAGGAAGAACCTTAAGGGGGTTGATATGGGCTGGATTATGACCCTCCCAAAAGATATGTTGACTCCTTAACCCTATAAATATCTATAAATGTGACTTTACTTGGAACTAGGGTCTTTGCAGATGTAATTAAGTTGTACATTACAATGAGGTCACATTAAAGCAGGACAGGTCCTTAATCCAATATGACTGGTGACCTTACAAGAGAGAAGAGACACATACAGGGAGAATACCCTGTGATGACAGAAGCAGAGCTGGAATGACGCAGCTGCAAAGCTAGGAAGGCAAAAGATCGGCAGCCACCACCAGAAGTTAGGAAGAAGGAAGGAAGGATTCTACCCAGTGTCTCAGAGAGAGCAGCTCATCTGCCATCTCAATTTCAGGCTCTGAGCCTGCAGAACTGTGACAGTATCAATTGCTTTGAGATACCCAGGTTGTGATATTTGTTATAGCTGCTGTAGGAAGTTAATACAGGGTTGTTTCTGGAACCCCAGGTTACTACGTACTCTATTATCTTTTGGGGAATCAAGCACTTGAATGGGAGCCAGCAGGAAGTTACCAGTTAGCTGTCGGTTCTACTTTGGACTCCCAGCTCCCAAAGTGAAGTCAAAATTCCCGAACAAGAACCCAAGAATGGATAAAGTTCTTGCTTGCTTCTCTCCATGGAAATGTTCTTGGGGGTCATTGTGAGGAACATGTTTTTGCCCATGGGGCCGAGCAGGGAGGAGGGAGCTGTCTGGGAGTGAAGTTCTTTTTTTTTTCCTTTTCTTTTCTTTTTTTTTTGAGTTAGAGTCTCACTCTGTGAGTGAGTACAGTGGGCTGGAGTACAGTGGCACACTCACGGCCACCCCAGTGTTAACCTATGGGCTCGGGCAATCCTTCCACCTCAGCCTTTCAAGTAGCCAGGACAACAGATGCGCACTACCATGCCCGGCTAATTTTTTGTTTATTGTAGAGACGAAGTCTCGCCAAGTTGCCTGGGCTGGTCTTGAACCCGCAGGCTCAGGCAATCTACTCGATTCGACCTCTCAAAGTGCTGGGATTACAGGCTGAGCCATCAAGCCTGGCCACTGTCTGTGTTCTAATGTGGGTTCTACCATTAACAGCCGGGGTCTTTGGGTGAAGTCCTTCATCCCCTACACTGCTTTCTCCATTTGTAAAATGTAGTATTGGATCCAACAAGCCCATCTAACTAGTTTTCTCTGGGACACCAATGAGTTTGGTAAGGCACTCTGAATCTAGTACCAGAACTTTCCCAAACCTAAAAGGGACTCCCTCATATTTCCCAGTCTGTCTAAAAAGGGCTGCTCCTGCCCTGGTCCAGCTCTGTGAGACCTATAGCTGAGGAAAGTCAAATGTGTCTCAAGAAGTCTTGCATTCAGATTCTGAGCAGTCACTCCTGCATTCTGTTCTGCTCCAAACTTCAACTCCTTCATAACCAACCTCTTCAGCCAGCCCACATTTGGGCCTCAAAGGAAAATCCCTATGGGTTTCTCATTTTGCCCAGCACAGTCCCTCATTTTGACCTTTCCCCATTCTTTTTAATCTGATGAAGCTGTTAGTTCATTAGCCTGTTCCATGAATTTTTTTAAAAGACCTATGAAGAAACTGCCCCCATCATGCTTATTTAAAATGTTTATTTATTTTATTTATTTATTTATTTATTTGAGTTGGAGTCTCACTCTGTCGCCCAGACTGGAGTGCAGTGGCTGCTCCCGGCCACTGCAGCCTCGCCTGCTGGGCTCCGGCGATCCTTCCGCCTCAGCCTTCCGAGTAGCTGGAATTACAGGCATGCGCTACCATGCCCGGTTGTTTTTTTGATTTATTGTAGAGATGAGGTCTCACCAAGTTGCCCAGGTGGGTCTTGAACCCGCGGGCTCAGGCAATCCACTCACCTCAGCCTCCCAAAGCGCGGGATTACAGGCTGAGCCACCGAGCCTGGCTTAAAATGTTTTTAAACTTTTCCAAAATCACTTTAGAAAAATCTTCTCATTGTACCTATTGAAATGATGCAAAATAACAAATACATTGAAAAAACTTTAACCATTTCCTCCTGCTTGCCTCGCCATTCCTCCCTTCCCTGACAACCTCCCTTCCTCACTCCTACCTCCAGTTAACTATTGTAGAGATTGCTGAAGTCTCAGTATCCATTCTACCTCTTCATCTTAGCTTAATAAATCCCACATTTTAGTTGTTATGTTGCTTCCTAGATAAAAGACTAAATTTCCCAGCTTTCTTTGCAACTATTTGTGGTTGTGTTTTTAAATTCTGGCCAATAAAATGTAAGTGGAATTGTCACATGGGACTTCTCAGAGACCTCTTTTCAAAGCAAGACTTTCTCTTTTCTCTTCTTCTTTTTGCTTCTTTGAATGTCAGTATGATAGCAACCATCTTGGACTATGAGAATGAGGGCCAGACCACGAGGATGAGAGCAGTAACATGGGACAGTGGAATGGTGACCTAGAAGGAGCCTCTGTCCCTGGTGTCTTCGTAGAGCTGCCATACTGGACTGCCTACCTCTAGGCTTCCTTTACATATGGAGAAATGAGCTTCTATCTTGTTTACAACACATTTTTTCCTGGTTTCTGTTGCTTACAATTCAAACCTAATTCTATCTGATAAATATTGGCAGCCTTGGTGTTTCCTTCCACATATTTCTCCAGGCCAAAGAAACATGTGCAAACACATACACATATATGTAATTTTTTGTGCCCATTGTTTAAAAATGAAGTCAATAAATTTCTCTGCTTCTAGCTTTTCTATTTTGACAACGCATTGTAGATACTGAGTATTGCTCATAGTGGTCCAAAATATAAAAACTTGAAACAACTTAAAAGTCATCAATAGATAACTGGTTGAATAAATTATGGGGCATCCATAATATTAACTATGCTGCTATTTCAAAGAATCAGTTATATTTATTAATCTTTTAAAGCTTATCTCCCTTGATAAAACATCTTTTGATCAATAAAATTGTAAAGACTCCACTAAGTTTCCCTTTTACCCCATCCCAGGAAGCTCAAAGCTAAATTACTACTTAGTTAAAGCAACTCTCTTTCTTGATAAATGAAACAATGATCTTCTTTCTCCACATAATACCCAGTATCTTTCTTATCTTTATTGCAGTCTTCTTAAACTACTGTGTGTACTTTTATTGTAAGTTCTTTCAAGTCCTTATGGCAGCAGGTGGGACACAAGCAATAAGTTAATCGGTAATTTTAGCATTTATTTTCCTGCTGAAGATCTTCAAAGCAATTGGAAAGACCAATTGCAAAGTTGGGTGGATGGAGCCAGTATCTTTTGACTTTATTCTAGGAAAGTACAGCCCTAGACACTCTTCTCTGGGCTCATCTGTTAGTGAGATGAGAAGTTCAAAAGGAAAATGAAGAATTTCGACTTTCAGATATAGCCAATACAACAGAGCAGTGGTGCTCATTGGGAGAGTGGGATGCCTATGCCTTAGGAGCTTTTAGGAGTCCCTGTCCTGCCCAACCTAAGATTTTCATTTGTGTCCCAGCTTTTATCTCGCACAGAACCACTGCTGTAGTGTGCTTACCAGATGCCAAAAAGTCAAATGGTTTCAGCATGATGCTTCATTCCCCGCTTCCTGTCCATCCCGTCCTTATCCTCAGGTTCCTCCTGTAGTTTCTCTAAAGAATCAGAAGCAGTTATTGCCCTCAGAGACTTCTAGACCCAGATTGAATGGTTCTTGGCTTGAATTATCAAACCCATCTATCTACTTCGATTAGATTAACCAAATACTTGCTAGGTCTTTGGGTTGGTGAAGCTCAGGGTGAGGCTTCTGCATTGGCTAAGACTTCCTTATTTTGGCTGGTGGGTATTCTTGCCAGAACCAAGGCATTGAGCTAGAAGACCTATTCTTGCTCCTCCCGTGGACAATTTGAAGCTTTTGATCAAGTCCTAGAAGAATAAGCAAAGGTCAGAAAGAAAGAAAATCAAATGTCATCCATGGTAAACATTTTTTAAATTAAAAAATACATATATATGAATACAGTTGTGTTTCACCCCTGGAAAGAAAAGAACTTAATCGATAGATCTGTTTAAATTGGAAAAAAGAAAAACTTAAAGAAGAAGAAAAGGATTTTAGTGGGTTTATAGGGTGTTACAAATGTTTGATTAACTGGACTGAAGGTTTCTAGGGAATCTAATATTAGCAGCTGCTAACTTGACATGTGACTCAGAGTAAACCACTTTCCCTATAGGCCTCGCTTTGCCCAAAAATATGAGAGGCTCTTTTTTTTTCTTTTTTCTTTTTTTTTATTGAGAAAGCAGAATTTATTGAGGATAGGAAAAGCTCCCACAGTGGGAGGGGACTCAAAGGGTTGCCCGAGAGGCTCTCTTGACTTTTTGACTTGAACTCTGCTGGTTTATGAATAAGCTGGACCCATTTCAGGACACAAAACCTTGGGACAGAGTTTTCAGGTCTATAAGCCAAGCCATCACTGCTTCTTTTTGGGTGCTGTAAAGTACAGATGTTTCCATGGACCTTCAGACAAATGCCCAGCTGCCCTGGGATAGTGCCCCAGAGAAATTCATACAGGGCAGGTTGAGTTTGTGGGTCAGCATAGGGCAAGAAGCATCATATCTTTCCTATTAGTGACGTGCTTAGGTAATATTTCCAGCACACACACACACACACACACACACACACACACACACACAAAGCAGATAAGTGCTCCTGGTTTGGTGTGATGTGAGATCTATCAGAGTGTGATGGGATCCCGGTAGGGATGTTGGGGATACTTGGACCAGATCATCAAGGGCTATGCCAGCAATGGACCGACAGAGGGGCTTTTTGTTGAGTGAGGCAGGAAGAGAAAGCAAGTAGCAGGCTCGCTGTTGTGGTTCTTTTTTGTGTGTGACAGAAATAGACTCTGGATGATATAATCAGGAAAAGAAATTCATTCAAGGTCCAAATTTTACCTGTATGATAACTACTTGTATACCTAATCCTGAATTGTATTCCACGTCTTTAAAATAAATAAATAAATAAATAGGTAAGTAAATAAACAAACAAATAAAAAAGAATTTTGTTGGATAGCTCACAGGATCCCTGAGAGGTATAGAGGACTAGTCCTGGGGATAGGATGTAGAGAGATGGAGCATAGCCAGTCTTGTACAGAAGTAGGCTCATAAAGATGCCTTTGCTACTATTAACTGACCACTGGATTCTGGATGCTGTGTCCACATCATCTCCACTATCACAGATAGAAGAAATTATCCTCTGTCTTTGCATCTTTGGGTCACTAACTTCCAGTTGAAAGTCTAGAGGGGGGTGGTGAGTAGCCAAGCCTATACCATCTGCCTATGCCCAACCTACATGATTTACTAGCTTCTGTTGTAGGAGACAAGGTTGGTGGAGAAGACCCTAAACATAGAACAATGAAGTTGGGATACTCAGCAGCTTCCTTCCTCCCCCAAAAGGGTAGAGGGACATAGGGCTATTAAACAGGTTAAAGGAAGCTAACATAAACTTATCAGACTTTTTCAAGGCTTAGAGGAATAAATATTTTGAAAGAGACTAAAAGCCCAGTTACAAAGGAAGAAACAAGTGATTTTGAGTGTCCTCAATTTTCCATACTTTATTGACTAATTAGCATTTGAAGCCAATCAGAATTTGGATATAAAGATGTGATCAAACTTAGTGTCCGTCAGTGTTCCATGATTAGGTTGATGCCTATTTTGAAGAAGGAAGTGTGACATAGGGAGCATTCCTATGAGAATGAACAAGGGTGACTTGACGCAGAGATCTGTCATCACAAAACTTGGGAAATCCAAGAAAGCAGGTCAGGTGTCAGGCAAGGAAATTTCAGCCACTTCTGTGGGGCAGGAGAAAAAAAGTAACTTTCCATCCCAGTGGCAACCAATAACATGCCTATAAGCAGATGACACTTTTTTGAGAAGCACGGACATAACTTTTTTCCTAACCTTCTGGCAATGTTGGAAAGACTTCAGGCTCCGTACTCTAGTCTTAGCAAGAGAAACCATATATATGTATTTGTGCTTGTACACACATACCCACACATGCAGTCTCCTTTGAAGTAGGCCAGGTTTTCCTTGGGACAAAGAAAACACAAAGATGGCAGTCTAGGTCAGAGGGTGACCTTGAAGGATTGGACCATGACCTTGACCTCCCTATTCATTCTCTGGATTCTTAAGGAAGAGAAAGAAGAGTTCCAACAAAGAAAATATTTGGTTCTTTCTGGGAGGGTGTGAATTGGATTCAGAAAGGGAGCTATCTGGGAGTGAACCTTGAAGGAGGAAAGGATACTGCTGCTTGGAGAAGTAAGAGAGATGGTCTGTGCAGGAGGACAGGCACGACAAAAGCCCCAAGTCCCCTGTCTTTCTCTTATAGTGATAGTCTTAGTGAAGGTCTGGGCCTTCCAATTATTCACTGAAATATATTCTTAGTTCCTGCTACTGCCCTGGCTTTCCACACCATGATTTGAAGACAAGCTAAACAATAACAGGTATTCACAGCAGCGTGAGATTTCATACCCACAGGTGTAAGGAAAATTTTGACAATGGAAGAGGTTGCCATGAGATTTTCTGAGCATAGTGACAGTGAGGCCCTTCCAGAGATAAGGGTTGTATTGAGTGAATTAATAGATCCAGGATCTTGGTCTTGGGATTTTCTGCCACTAGTCTGCAGGATGACATAACACTAGGACTCAAATTGTGGAATGCCACCCCTAGAAGGGGGTTCTGTGAGGCAGAGCAGGAGTAGATACTGTGAGAGGAAGGTAAGATTTTATCCAATGCCACGAGCTAGCTATGGCAAGAGCAGGGTGAGATATGAACAGATCCAGTACTTTCAGAAGCAAGACACAGAATGTCTTGAGGAAAAAAGGGAACTTGTTGGCTTACATTCCTGAAAAGTCTAGGGATAGGCACAGTTACCAGGTGAACTGAATCCAGGCACTTGAATAATGTCCCTAAGAAGCTGCCTTTCTCCAGCTCTTGACTCTTTCAGGTTGCCTTCATTCTTAGGCAGTTCTCTCTCATGGTGGCCCCTGAAAATTTCAGATGTTCACGCTTACAGCTGCAATCAAGTTTAGCATAAAGAAAATCTCTTGTTAACTCTGCAAAATTTCCAGAATGAAATCCGATTGGATGACTTAGATCATGTGCTCATCTCTGAGCCAATCACTGAACCAGTGTTATGAAATATGCTGAGTAGGCTCAGCTGGGACCAGGTGGACCTCATTGTCCCAAACTATTAATATTAAGAATGGGGGAGGAGGGATTGGCAGTAGTGGGAAACTGGGGGTGGGAGGGATGAGATTGGCAGTTGAGGAAAACTGTTTAGGGAAGGGAGGGGCACACCTCATCAATAAAGGTACCTGCATAATCAACGTTTATATACCTAACCCTGAATTGTAACCCACATCTTAAAAAAAAAAAAAGGAAGGGGGAAGTGTCTGATTTCCAAGGAAAACTGGGGAACTCTTTATAACCAAAAGAGGTCTGGCTGCTTGGAAAACAAGCCTACAGATGCTTGTGCTATCTGTTTATCTGAATCTGAATCTCATGTGTTTCCTCTACACCAGTTGCAGAAGAAGCCTTAGCTTCCCTGATGATGGAAAGCTCAGATTGCCCTTTCCAGTACCCCTGGGGGAGCCCAGTCTTGCCTTTTATACCCACATGCCCAAAAAAGCTCAACCAGCCGTCAGTGGTCATTGCCAGGCTGTTCAGGGAGAAGGCAGGAGGTGGGAGAACAACTGAGTCTGCCTTAATGCATCATTCTATCCCAAATGAAAAGATTAAGCAGTTTATTATTTTAACTGCATAACCCATTAAAAGAAAATGCATAGTTTTATAGTCTCCCTTGATTGAGACTAAGTGGCTCATTAATGCCTGATACACCTGCCAAAGAAGCAAAGGAAGGCAGTGAGTCTGGGACCAGCAGGCTGAGGACACTCACCCTAGGGAGCCTGAGGGCATTTGGAGCACACTGCCTGGCACTGTGGGGGCAACACTTGCTTAAGCAAAGTAGTGTCCTTCACTTTTACATTTACAAATGTAAACTACAGTGCTTTCTGAGAACTCTGCTTAGCGCTGAATGTTTTCACAGACTGCGATTGAATGTGATAACTTGGATTTAATTGTTAGGCTACAGGACTTTTCTGGACAAAGAATCAGGCTTGACCTTGGAAATCTTCCAGCTGGGGGCCCAGAGAGAGTGAGAGATTTGTCTGAGGTCACACAGCCATGAGTGCAAGAGCAGCTGGGGCATTAGCCTTGTTTGTGCTACTGTGTTTTAGTGTTCTTTTTACCTCTCTAACTGAGGGTGTTGTGATTTCACTACAGAGATACACTATTCCTTCAGGTGGTGTGGCTGACCCTCTGGGCTCCCCAGCACCCTCTATTCCCATGTGCCCCATGGCTCCTTACAGCAGCACCTGTTAATCTCAGCCTGTGGGCCTTTTCTGGCTGCAGGGCCCTTGTGCTAGTACAAGGAGTTAGTCACCCCAGGAGCCACCTTTGAGAATGAGTAGATAATTACCCAGCTCCTTACCCCTCAGTAGGACCACTCTGTGGCATGTTCTTCACTGTTGTTCTCTAAGTGTGGTCCCAAGACCAGCAGTATCATGTGGCAACTTGAGAGAAATGTGAATTATCATGCCCAAAGCACTTCAGGCATACGGGATCAGAAACTCTGAGGGTGGGGCCCAGCAGTCAGTGTTTTAATATCCATTCCAGGTGATTCTGATACATGCATGAGTTTGAGAATCTATTCTACACAGTCTCCAGAGCTTCCTCAAAGCCCTGGTTGCTCCGGTGGTAACTAGTTTATTAACGTACCTGCACGTTCTCTCTGCGCTCAGTATTATTCCACAAATCCTTGACCGATGCTTTCTGGGATGATCTCTCAAATAAACTACTTGTCCCTGCTTCTGCAGGAACTCAGGTGGTACCAAGGGCTCCAAACACATCTGAGTTTTCTTTTTCTTATAACCACAGTTGGTCCTGGAAACAATGTGGAGTGATGCAAAGCCCTTGATAAGTCATTTTGTCTTGGGCTAGTAATTTAACCTCTTCAAGCCTTCATTTTCTGAGAGCCTAAATTTTTTGGACTCAAGTTCTAGAAGTCAGAAGATGTGGGTGAGTGGAATTTAGCATTAATTCTCCCCCGGTATATCCATTAGTATTTGGGGCCTGAGTGATGCCCACTGGAATGAGAGAGATCCCCTTCTCTAACACATTTCTGCAGCCAAAAATTTCCCAGAAGCCACAAAAACTCTAAGAGAAAAAGGACCAGGATGACAGCCACTTACTTGACATCAAGGTTCAAAGGTGAACTGAGTTATAGGAAAGTAATTACAGGAGAGGGTATCAGGTTCCCTGAAGCCTGGGGATGTCAGTGCCAGTGAGCTGGATTTTCTTGAGGACCCACTGGAGGAGATTGCTGGTCCTAGATACAGTATACACTCAAATCCACCATCCCAAGGGCATGCGCCAGACCAAATGATCAAGAGTGTTCTGCAACTATTGTAACCTGCATATGGGCTATGACACTAAGGGTTCAGGCAGTCTGCTGTGGGTCACCCTTCACTGAGGACAATAGAGGGATGAGACTCCTGTTTCTCACCACAGGAAACCCTCAGGACAAGAGAGATGAGTCTCCACTTGAACTTCTAGAAGTGGGCAGCTCAGCAGTGACTACAGTGGTAGTGTGGGACCCTAGTGCCAGTGCCAGTAGGAATGGATGTTTTGGTGAAAATCAAATTCCTGTTATCCCACCTGAAGTTTTAGAAGCACCACTGATCGTTGGCTGACTCCTGCCTCTGGCAACCTGGCAGACATTTAAGTAACTGAAGCCAGAGGCTGGCAAGGATGCCGGGAACCAACAAGTTTCTGAGCTCAGCTTCCGGTAAGGCTCCTGACATTCCAACTCGTCCATAGGCAAAAGCAGTGAGTAATGAGTTTATATTTTGGAGAAAAAAATTATAAGAATTTCTGCTAATAAAGTGAATAGAGTTGTTATAATTGGAATATTCATATATACATATACACACAGTATGTATGTATTCATGTATGTATATTCACACACACACATATATATATCTGCAAAAATACATACTGTAAATTACTACAAAAACATTGAGATCTGCAATAGATAGGAAGGCATACAAACGTCAGCTGGGTGTTGTGGAAACTAAGTTAACCACAAAGCTAACTGTAGCACGACTGTTCAACACAGAGCTTGGTAGAGAGTAGGCATTCAATAAAAGCACCTCAAAAAACAAACCCCTTGAGAGCTCGTTAGGAGGATTTTTTTTTTTTTTTTTTTTTGAGTTGGAGTCTCACTCTGTCGCCCAGACTGGAGTGCATGGCCGCTCCCGGCCACCGCAGCCTCGACCTGCTGGGCTCCGGAGATCCTTCTGCCTCAGCCTTCCGAGTAGCCGGAACTACAGGCATGCGCTACCACGCCCGGCTGATTTTTTGATTTATTGTAGAGATGAGGTCTCGCTGCCCAGGCGGGTCTCGAACCCGTGGACTCAGGCAACCCTCTCACCTCAGCCTCCCAAGGGCGCAGGATTACAGGCTGAGCCACCGAGCCGGGCAGGAGGATATTCTTAAAACATGTCAGGAGTATCCCCATGGTGGCAGAAGGGAAGTCTCACGGAATACAGTGAGGAGCAAGAACGTCCCAGACACGTGGATACTGGCATCTGGAAAGAGAAAACCAATCATCCAAGGCTGAGCTCTCAAGCCCCGCCCCCTGGCCTCTGCGGTCAGCCTTGTAGGCTCCATTCACAGAGAAGGGATGTGAGTGGCACCCCTGGAGTGCACATGTGGTGACCTGGGCCTCTAAGCTTTTCCACTTTAATCCTGGTTTCAGTCTCCACTGGAGACACACAATTCCTGGTGTTAGGTCAATGGGTCATTGCTATCAAAGCCAAGAAAAAGAAAAGCTTACAGTTTCTCAAATGACGTTAGCCTCTGAAACCTTGAAGACACATTTTATATCTTTCAGAGCGAGCTGCAGTGAAACACCATCCCACATACCAACGTGTAAAATGGCTATTCCTACCAAGGCACAAGCCAGCACCAATGTGCAGCTAAGCCAATCTGAAAAATGTACTGAGGCCACCACACCTCAAAAATCACTTCCTTTAAGTGACAAGAACAAAGAGTTGCTCTTTCAACTTTTCAATTTTAATCAAATGGAGGAGTGGAACCAGCCACCACCAAATACAAACCATAAATTCCACACCTGTAGCCCTGCAAGCATTGCCTTTCCTCAAAATACACCACCCTTGTTGGAATTTTCCCCTTCATATCCTCCATAGGCAGGAATTAATGATGGAACTCTCCAACGTGTTACTGACAGGAATGCAGCCTTCTATCCTGGAAGGATTCTATCAAATCTTGAAAGGCCAGGATTCTTCTAGCTAAATTGGAGAGATGAGGGGCAGGGTTGAGGCTTTCTGCTGCACTACTTAAATCCAGTGGACTCAGTAGCCCTGCATGGGCATAAAAACGCTAATTGCTTTGATAAGTTGAGTGCCAGGCAAGGTGGGAGGTGCTTTCATGCAGTATTGCTACTTGTCACAACAGCCATGCAGACTGCCAATTACTTGTCCTGTGATCCTAGGATATATACAGAAACCTCCAGGTCTCTAACCCTACCATTAGTGAGAGCCCACAATGTGCCACCCTCTGTGCCAGCTGTTTACATGTGGTACTTCTAATATTGACCACTGTGGTCTTACAAGTAAGAAGAATGCAATGAAGCTAATATTAACTGTGTTGCTAATGGTTACTGTAGAGGAAAGGGAACCCTTCTATTTTTCCAAATCAATAATTACAGATAACACATTTTAAAAGAAATAAACTAATACTAATTGCTTCGAAAAATGATGGGTAAAACAGAAAAGTCCTTCTCAGAAAATAAGTATTTTATAATCATGGCTTTTTTTCCATAGCCACAGCTTTATCCAAGTATATTTTACATATCACAAAATTCATCTGTTTTAAGTGTACAATTCAATGCCTTTTTAGTAAATTTATGGAGTCCAACAATCACCATAAATCAATTTTACATTTTCATCCCCCAGTAAGATCCCTTGTGCCAATTTACAGTTAATTTTCATTTCCACCCCAGCCCCAGGCAACTAGCAGTCTACTTTCTTTCTCTGTAAATTTGAATCTTGGCTATTGTTTAATGTATTATTTCTCAGCCTGTGTGTTCTCACTTGTCCAACTGGAGATTAGACCAGAGACCGCATGAGGTGGTGGAAAAAGTGTGGACCAGGAGCCAAGCAAAGATCAGCTCAGCTGAGACACTCACCAGGTAGGTGAGATTGAACAGGGGACTACTCTTGGGTTTTATTTTCTTCAGTCATAAAATATGCATCGCAAGATCAGTTGTGCAAGGCTGCTGAGAGATAACGGATTTTCAGGTGGGACAGGCTAAGTAATGGTCCCACTGTTACTCACTAGAAAGGGATAGAACTGGCCAGGCTCGGTGGCTCAGCCTGTAACCCTACCACTTTGGGAGGCTGAGGCAAGTGGATTGCCTGAGCTCATGGATTCGAGACCCACCCGGGCAACTTGGCAAGACCTCGTCTCTACAATAAATAAAAAATTAGCCAGGCATGGTAGTGCACACCTGTAATTCTGGCTACTTGGAAGGCTGAGAGGGAAGGATTGCCAGAGCCCAGCAGTTCAAGGCTGCGGTGGCCAGGAATGTGCCACTGCACTCCAGTCTGGGTGACAGAGTGAGACTCAAAAAACAAAACAAAGCAAAACACACACACACACACAACAGCTGGGATATACACTCAGTTTCTGATCCTGAAGCTCATGTGTTATATTATTAGTATACCTCACTGGCCCCCCCAAACCAAATCTAATATTGAACTGAATAAGGATTTTCTAAAGGCTCTCAGTTGCACAGAATAATTCCCCACTGAGCTTACCTATGTCAATTTTCAGTGTGGTCAAGAGGCTGCTGCTTCTCTAGTAGCTTTCACTGGCAGTGGCCCTGGAGGTACACATATGCAACCAGCAAGAACTTCAAGACTCTTCTAGGTTCAGAGTCATCTGCGGGTTCCCCAAGATTGCAGGTATGTAGCTGTGGACCAGGCATCCCAGGAGCCTCTCAAGCCAGTGTGCTTTTTCCCATCAATTGGCACTTCCATTTCAAACTGGTTCATGGCAACTGTTCTAATGAGAGGATCACTGTTCTCGTCTTTAACTTTCCAGCTCTGTTAGCCAAACACATCGAATTTACTTTCCGACAAGTATAGGCTACTTCCAAAAAAGACAGACTCACACCCTACAGTTCTGACCTTAATAACCAGACTCCCATTATTCTGCCATTAGTCATTTGTCAAACAGTCAACCAACGGGTTCTGTTCCAGGAAACAAAGGAACCATGGCTCAAGGTTTCTGGGACTTGAAACCTTCAAAATCACTACTACAGTCAGTCAGTCCATCTTCCAAAACAATTACCTGAAAGCAATTAAAAGCTCTAGATCCAGGGTCTCCATTAAATTTTGATCTTGCCTTCAAGGAGTAAGGTTGGAGGAACTGATTTCTGCTGTTGGTTCTGTGACTAATGCAATGTAAGACCTGGTGGATCATGTCACCCACTCTGGGACATATCTCACTTCCTTGCAAAATAAGTTTGGTCAGGTCATTTTTTGTTGTTGTTGTTTTGCTTTAGATTATTTTCCATAGCATTTCATCCTCCACCCCCAACCCACAAATACCAATTTCAGTTTTTATTCACTTTATGCTGTTAGGTTTTATGTAAGATTTTATTCAAAAAAAGAATTCCACTTCTAAAAAGAATGGAAAAACACTGGGTTTATTGCCTCCAGGTCTAACACATAATTTAAGACTTTGTAAAAGGGTTCTTTTAAAACTGAGAGTGGTCCCTACAATTGATGTGAAGCAGTACCTGGCCAACAGGCATCCCATAACAGTTTTCTTTGCAGTCACTGTTTTAGGAATTCACTGGTGAATGACCCTTCAGAAATTTTACATGGAACAACAGATAAAGTAAAAAACACTGTGGACATCCGTACAGTCCTTTTCAGCCTTCACATTCATTCATTTGTCTTGGTCCTAGGTATCTCCATAGGTTATTGAGGGAGGTTCAAAAACTAGAGGGTCTCAGGAAAGCCAGTGGAATGGGCATAGCACAAAACATCAAGAAGGTGTTTTGGTAAAATTGCACTAACATTTAAGCTAAGAACCTTGTTTAATTCTTCAGATCCCAGTTCATACACTTTCAGCAATGGGTTTGCAGGGCTCCCTTGTTGACTTTAGGGTGTCAGCCTAAATTTCAGTGTGCTTAATATGGGTGTGTGTATGCATGTGTGTGTGTGTAAGACACAAAGACAGGACCTAGAAAGAAGGCAGAGAGAGAGAGAGAGAGAGAGAGAGAGAGAGAGAGAGAGTGTAAAGCACAGATAAAGGCACAAAGAGACAGAAAAATGTTCACAGAGAGGTAAAGTTGGATAGAAACAGACATAGTGACATAGACAGACAGAAACAAAAACCAGCGGACATGAAGATAGATATGTATAGAGGAGTAGTTAGAAAAATAGACACAGAGAAACAGAAAGAGATAGGGTCAGCCAATTGTTGACAATAGCTTAAAAGGGAATTAAAAGAGTTATGAGGCTTATTAACAGAACACAATAAATGGACTTTATTTAGATGTTGATGTGAATAAACAAACTGTAAAAAAATGGAGTCAATTGGGGAAATTTGAAGCACTGACTTGATGTTTGATAATACAAAGAAATTATTGCTAATTATTGGGTGTGTTAATGAGATTGTGGTTATGTTTTTATAGAGCCCTTATCTTTAAGAGCAATCTTCTAAAATATTTACGACTAAATTGATACAATGTCTGATATTTCTTCAGAAAACCTGGGGAAAGGAGTGGGGAAGGATGTTATTGAAAAGTTATTGAATCTGAGTGATATACACATGGAGGTGCCTTATATTATTCTGCTACTTTTATGTATGTTTAAAATTTTCCATACTATGAAGTTAAAGAATATTTGTTGAATGCCTACCATGAGTCAGGCATCATGTGGGAAATGGGAGACTAGGTGAACAAGACAGAGGCAGGGATTAAGAGAGAGACATAGAGATGGAAGGATGCAGACAAGAATCTGGAGAGATGCGGTAGGGGGGAGAGAGAACAAATGGAGGGGCAATTGCAGTACTCGAGGCCATGTGCACAAAGCAGACTTCATTCCAATGATATTAACAAATATCCCAGCATTCCTTGTGCTATTCTGGGCTAGGGTTAAAAATGAGATAACTTGGACAGAAATCACTCCAACCACCACTTGCCAAGACAGGAGTTCTGCCCCTGGCAAACCTCCCTGTATTGTAGTTTTCTGGGAGTCCTTTGGGAGCGCAAGCCCAAGTCCATTCAGCCACCACACAATGTCCTCCATGCTCCCTTGCCTCTTTCACTGGCCCATGGCCTAGCGTGCTGTCTTTTTGCAGCACCTCTGTCCTTTCTTCTCACTGGTTATTGCGGTTCCCACTTACAGTGAATATTTTGTGCATAGTGGGCACCTCCATTAACACCTCCTACTGGCCACTGCAGCCTGTCCTAGGCATGGCCATGCCTGCTGAACATTTTCACTTCTGCTAGGTTTTTTTTTCCACCGCACACTGATAGCTGCCACACTGGCCAAAGAAAGTGCCAGAGCCTTTCATATGACAATGTGCACATAGCTCTGTGGCAACATGGAGGGGATGAAGACACCTCTCCACTCTGACTTTCATGGATACCTAGGAGAGCCAAAGCTGGGCTGCTTGTGCTCCAGTGTCTCACAACTCTTCATTCAACAGCCCTTTCCATCTTCACTCATAACACCCTCTCTGCCAGAACAAACAAAAATCCATGGGTCTGGATAGGACAAGTCCCAGGGACAGCCACCACACCATGCTCAGCGTCACTCCCCTTGCAATGACCAAGACCCAGCACAACCTGCTCTTCAGATGGAGTATTAGTCAGGATTCTTCAGAGAAACAGAACCAATAGAATAGAGAGAGAAATATATGGAAAGAGATTTATTATGCGGGATTATCTCATGCAATTATGGAGGCTGAGAAGTCCCATGATCTGCTGTTTGCACGCTGAAAGTCCAGGTAACATAGTTTCAGTCCAAACTCACAGGCCTGAAAACCAAGCAGATGGAAGTCCTGGCTCAAACAAAGAGCATATTCTGCCTTTCTCTGCCTTTTCGTCCTATCTGGGCCCTTAGTAGATTGGATGATGGCACATGGGTGAGGGCAAATGTCCTTACTTAGTCTATGATTCAAATGCATTCAAATGCTAATCTCTTCTGGAAACAAACCTAGAACAACAAACCTAGAAATGATATTCTCCCAGCTATCTGGGCATTCCTTAACCCAGTCAAGTTGACATAAAATTAACCACCACAGGTGGCTTTTCTCCCTTGTGGCTCTGTGGTCTCTAGAAGGCCTGCCCCATTACTTCTCACTCTAAAATGTCTTGAACTGCACAGAAGCCAAGTTTGTCAGAAAGTAGATCACTCCCACACACAGTTGCCAGGAAGGAGAACTCCAAGTGCTCTATGCTGTCACATTCCAAGGCCACTCCCCCTTAGCCCTATCCTTTCCCTAGGAATCTTCCTCTGTATTTAAATTCAAGAACTGTTCTGGGCCTGCTGGAACCTGAAGTCCATCTAGACTTACTTGTCCAAGACCTAAGAGGGATAGATGTGTTTTCCAATAAAGGCAGAAACTTCTAGCGATGAAGAAATGATTCCTCAAACCATACTCTGAGAGCTTAGAAGTGTGCAAAGGGTACTGTGAAGCAAATGGGGCATTTCCTCTTAAGGAGTGGATGAATCCTTTCTTTGTATTTAAGGAGGGAAGGATGCTGGCACTGACTGAGATAACACCAGTAAAGCACCTAGTCCTGAGCTCTTCATTTGTAGGTTCTCTGTAAATAGGCACTTTCTTCCCAAGTCGTATCCTTTCTTCCTCCTCACCACTGGAGGATATCTTCTCTGTAAAGCATGCAGGTCTGCTGGTCACACTTTTCCCAGGGGACTTTGCATTGCAAACCTTCTCTCTTCATATTTAGGGTGATTAGGGAGCACATCGAGGGAAACCAACTAAAGGCTGATAGATAACCTTAAAAACCAAAAGGGGGCATAGAAGAAAAATCTAACCTACATTTTGCTTCATTTAGCAAGTGTTTATTGCACATTTACTATTTGCTAAGCATTATGCTAGCTCTCACATCCTATGAGATGAGTGTATTATTTTAATACTAATTAGCAGTAATAGTATAGCAGCTAGCATTTATTGAGAATTTACTATGTACCATACATTGTGCTATGTGCTTTACATATACTATCTAATTTTCACAATAATCTAATGAAGTGGGTATTTTTGTTACTTCCATGTCACCAGTGAGAAAATGAGGCTTGAAAAGAGTTGTGAGTCTCACATCCCTCCTGGGCTGCTCATGCCTTATTGCTTCGGTTCTTCTGACTCAAGGGTCGAGCTAGTGAGTACTTGGTTGTAGTGGCTCAGAGACCTTGGATGTTGTGGCTGTATAACTTTAGAAATCTTTTATGAGTCTCCTATGCTACTTGTATTTTCTAAACAACGACTGATTTTGAATCAGGAAAGAAATAGGCAACCAAAAGTATTTCCTTATTGTAGGCAGAGCATGTCAGCCATATTTGAGACACCCTGAGACAAGTAAACACCTTTCTTTGTCCCCCTCAATGCTTAAGTTCCCTGGAATCCCAGGGCCCTCTTCGAGCCAGATGGTTTCTGATAATCCCAAACAGGGCTTTATGTCACTCAGCTATGTCAATTTAAGACTGTCACCAACCTTAGCCTCAGGTGAAAAGCTGGCAGGTAGGAGGTGATCTCTTATAAGGCAATTTCTCTCATCACAACTTTAAAAGTTGAGGTTTATATTTATATTTTATTCTATCCCGAATTCAGTCATAGTCCCACTGACTATCAGTTCTCTCCAAATTGAAGAGATTTCCCAAATGCACGGATATGACATCTGTCCCACAATCCCTTCACGACCTAGAAGTCTGCAATCCTCTATGGACTCTCTCATCTCATCTCATCTCCTCACTAGTTCTGCCTATTCAACCAGGGAGAGGTCCAGAGTATCCTTAGAGACTCTTAAGGGTCTCCTAAAGCTTGGCTACTGAAAGTATGGTCCATAGACTAGCAGGGTCGGCACCCTTTGTTAGTCTCCAGAATCTCAAGCCCTGCTCAGAACTACTGAATCAGAACTTATTTTTAACAAGATCCCAGGTGATTCATATATATGAATTTGAGTTTGAGAAGCACTGCTGCTAAACCAGTGGTTCTTAGACTTGGCTGCACACTGGAACCATCTGGGGAGTTTTTAAAAATACCAATGCCTGGTCTTACCTCCTGGAGATTCTTATTTCCTTGGTTTGGAGGTACCTTGGGTAAAGAAGTATTAAAAGGTCCCAAGATGATCCCAATGTGCAGCTAGGGCTGAGAATCACTAGCTTAGAGAATTGGATAACGCCTACATTAGCTACAGTGATGAAATCTAGAAGGGTAACCTGCTTACCGGTGTCTTCTTACTTAGTTGCTAAGGGTGACTCCCTCCCAGCACTCTAACCAAAGAGTCAGATCCCCCTTCTTGCTCTCTGGCAAGGGGAAGCCAGGATCTTTCTCTTTTGCAACAAAAGGGCTTCCTTGACCTTGCTTCATGGGAAGATGGGAAGTGAGAAAGCAGAAATTTCCAGCAGAGGTGCTTCCACTGCCCTGTGGCCCAGTAGCCACAGTCCCTGTCGAGAAAGGAAGCACTACCGGGCAGTTCACCTGAAGGTCAAACGTACTTGAGTGCCTTTCCTGAAGGATGGAAAAGCAATGAAAAGAGTTAGGCTTGGGCTGCTGCCTGGCCTTGCTTTTATGGGAAAAACAGAAGTTACAGGTGGGAGGAGGGTGAGGAGTGGGTGTTGATGGCCCTCCTGGCTTTGCAACTTGTGCATTGCTACAATGAGGGTCAATCACTCTCCCTTCTCCCTCAACTGTCCCTGCCAGACCCCAGCATCCCTGCAGGGGTGCTAGGAATTCACCCACTGCAGAAGCCCCGCCTCATGGCGGTTTCCTGTGGGCAGTTATTTTGGGAACAGGAACTGGATGTTTGGAAGGAAGAGAGGTGGCCAAGGGCCTGGAGGCAGGCGCTGGAGAGGAGAGGCCCAGTTCAGCAACACTGAAACAGCCCCTGTGGCCAGACACAGAGGCAGTCTCCACTTGCCTCTGCTCCTCCCAGCACAAAGGCACAGTCACGTGGTTGCTGGGGCTGAGACTTGAAAGAGCTCCCATTGTCCACGCTGCCTCAGGTTTCAGGGAACCAGATGCTGGGAAGACGTTCTCTCTCTGTTTTTTTTTTTTTTTAGGGGGGGGGGGGAGTTAAAGCAACGGAGGCAAAGGCCAACAGCATTTTCAACTCCAGAAGGGGGATCTACACATGCACACAAGCCAACAGACTTCTCCAAGTTTGTTTTTCTGACACGTTGGAAACCACCCAGTTCAGGAGAAAATTCATCTCACATGCTCCAGCCTGCTTTCCCGGAACGTGTCCAGAGACTGCTGTGTCAACACTGCCAAACTCAGCAAGCCGCTCTCCCAACGGGATGGTGTGATTTGCCAAGGAAAAAAACTCAACCCAGACCCTCAGGGGGGATTGTGCATAGTTCAAAGGGAGGGTGGGTTTTCAATTGGACAAGGCACTTCCCTGATTACACAGCTGTCACTGACCTCTCCAAAGGCCACCACTGCATCCCCTCGGGTTCCCTGTTCCCAGACAGGGCTGCATTTGTGTGTTCAGCTGCTGACTGTCCTACTCTTGAAGCATGGGGTGGGGGAGGGGAAGGGATGAGACGGGGATAAGGATGTTTCTCAGCCTTTCTGATAAATTCTGCCCCAGGGCAGCTTGGTGGAAGAGGAAAGGGCTTTGCCATCAGCAAGACCCAGATGAAAATCCCCATGTAATCACGTAGGTACTAGCTGCCTACAATGATGAGAACTTCTTCCTTGCAGACATATAACAAGGGCGCTAAGGATGGTGAAGGTGCTCACAACAGGGCCAGGACACAGTGCTCACTGAATACAAGGTCCTTCCCACCAGCTTGTCCCTGGAAACCAGTTGAGTCAGGGGCTTCTCTCATTAGCTACAACTTGAGGCCACGTTCTCTCACATGGTTTGTAGGAGACAGAGGACAGCTCCCCCATGACTGAGAATGTTTTGGATATGGAATTTCACAGTCAAAACAGCCCTCTAGGCACCAAGTAGTGATGAAACTCCTTTTCATTCTCCCCATGGAACAAGCCCCAGTTCTACTGGGCAGCAGGAAACTTCATCCAATTTACGTAATGGTTCCAGTCACTTCTAGGGTCAACTTAGGATCTGCAGTTTGCAATTTGGTCACAGCGCAACCCAAAATGACATTGCGGGATGTCTTACCTCTCCTTCTGGTTCTGACCTAACTTAGGCTGTGAGGAGCAGGCAGTGAGAAGGAGGTCTGCAGTGATTGGCTGCATGTGGGAGGGAGTAGCCGCCTTGTTCTCCCCTGCTTTGGGTACCTGCATGAGGGGTGGTGGCCAGCTTCTCCATGCAAGTGGACTGGACATGAACAGCTCTGCCGAGGCATATATCTCATGTAATTCACTCTCTGGGTGTGACTAATGGATGGTCTGGTCTTCAAAAAGCACTCAGGATCAAATCAGCCATTTTTCCCGTTGCCCCCTTTTTGTACCCTTGTACCTTTTTACCATTGGACTCTTTTTTGGTCTGTGTCTCCTTAAGTTGCCTCGCTCACCTGGCAGGTTTCAAGGCCGCATGCTGATTCTTTCTGCTGGTGACGTGGGACCTGCAGTCTCGTCCACGTGACTGCTTACCTCGGGAAAGCCTCCTGTCCCTCCTCTGCAACAGTCCCTTATACCCTGCTGGCTCCAGTTAGGTATGTTCATGAGACTGACCCCATCAGAAACACCCAGAAGAAAAGCGAAAGGGCTTTCTCTTCCTTCTCAGTTCTTTCCACACCTCATGAAAAACCCTCTCCTGTTTCTTGCTGTTCCCTTTGATGATGATGGTGATGGTGATGATGTCAATGACCTCTGTGTATGTGTATGATGAAAGACATGCCTTCTCATTCTTGATTTTTCATCTCTGCTCTCCTCAAACCAGTCACAGAGAGAAAAAACCTGGTTTTGTCTCCAGCACCTCTTTGCCTCAAGTCTGTCTACCCTCAAGCGTGGAGCTATGTCCTTTGCAACATTAGCGTCAGGGCTCGTTGCTCTCAGTGCTGGGGGCATCTCTGCAGCAATGAATGGTCTTGGTTTTCGTTTCCAGTTGGTGAAGACTCCCAACAAGAAGCCACCGCAGATCAAGAAGAGGCACACTTAGTTAATATTTTACATATCGACCTGTCACAGTTACATAATTTCAAAGTTAACTGGTTTCTCAAGCTGTTCACTAGCTGCTGGCAACCATCTTGTGGCTGACCTTGGGCACGTTGCTTCAGATTTCTGAGCCTCAATTTTCCAAGGCTGGATCATCTCTAAGGCCCCTTCCAGCTCTACACTTCTAACATGTATGTGTTTGAGATTCTAGACAAGCCTCTATGTGCTGAGCCCTGGCATCCATGTGAAATACAGAGTGTCTCCATCAGACTCCATTTTCTCTAGTAATGGAGGGGAGGTCTGGTATAGATTAAATATAATCCACTGATAATCCAAAACCCCACGTTAGCCTTTGGTTTTGATCTCATGTATTAGAGCAGTGAACAAGCTACAAAATTGACCAATTTGAATTCTACCTGTCCCTTCCCCTTCTATCCTCTCAAAGACATGCTAATTTGATCTGTAATGTGGCCAAAGGGCAGACAGTAGAAGGGAGGAGAAGCCAGAGGCATGAAAAATCCCCAAACTGGATCATCCACCCCCTGGATAATGGGCAGCTGCCTGAACAGAATGCTCAATGAGTGCTCATCTTCTTTCAAGCCAGCCCTGTCCCCATGCTGCAATAGCCATAATCTCCATGGCAAAATGCATTAAACCGTTGAGTTCCTTAGACAAATTTCACCCTTCTTCACTCAATTCACAGGCAGGTTAGATTTTTTGAAATCAAGAAACTGATTAGTTGTCATTTGGAAGCAGAAGGATATTGAAAAGACCTTACCAAAATGCCAGTTTGGGAACCATGTTTTCTGCTGTTCAGAAAAGTGAAAGCAAACAGAAACCTGTATATACTTTTCATGATTGCTTTCATAATTATAAATGTCCTTGAATGAGTACTTTTTAAGCCATAAATGTACCTGACTTGTAAAGATTGCTGAAGTCCCACATGACCTCTGCTTGTGTCTCTCTGCACCGTGATCTTTTTTTTTCTAATACTGGGTGTACCCATTTTTGCTAACCATAATCGCTATATATGTGTTCACATCTTTGCTGGAGAAAATTTGATTGGCTCTTACACAGACAATAGATAGGCTACCTGTGGGTCAGATAAGAATGTGTCCATTGCCTACTCTACCCACAGTCCCTGCCTAAAAGATACTATCCTCATGTACCTTAAAATATTGACCACAGGTACATGGACAGGGAGTGGACACCTGAGCTCACTAATGTTTAAAAAAATCCTTGGGCTCTATGAGAAGAGATTGAGTCAGCCATGTGACAAAGTTCTTCCCCACTGCGAAAAACAGGTTGAACTACATCTAAGGTTCTTCAAGCTCTAGTGTTCTACGATTTCTTTCCTGAGCCTATAGATTCCTCTAATTTCTTGGAACCAGATCCCAGCAAGAATGAGGACTTATGAGGGCACAGTGCAGGTTGGTGGCCAAGAAACCCTAAGTCGGGGTAGAGAGGACTGAGGGTCAACAGAAATACAGAAAAGTCAGGGCCAGAACCAGGTTGACTGTGACCCTCAGGAGGGAAGACAATCAAAGACCAGGTCTAAAACCGGAGGTAGGGTTGGACACCATATGCTTCTGGCATGTGGAATTGGATGTCCCTTGTCTCTACCCACTGATTTACCTTGAGGCTGGGAGCCTCCTGGGAAAAAGATTCAAACCCTGCTCACAGATGGAGTTGGGTCCCACCCAGAGGCTGTCACTTTTCTCTTCTCTAGAGGATGGCCCTTGGCTGAACCTGAGATTGTGCATGTCAGCCCAACAGGCAGTTCATGACTAACTTGCATAGGTGTACAAAAGCGAGCTCCTGGCTTCAATATGGGACCAACTTTGTATTGCAATTAATCCTCCAGAACACCTTTCTCACCCCATGTTGTCCCCTACTCTCTTTCTCCTGAGAGCTTCCTTCAACAATTTGTGTGCCTTTGAATTCCCATCTCAGGCTCAGTTTCTAGGGATTCCGACCTAAGTGACATTTTGTTGCTTAATACTGGACAAGGCCTGTACTTCAGAGATTCTTTTTTATGACTGTTTCTTTTATGTATTTAGGATCTTTCATTCTAATAAGGGGAAAATGTATTACCCCCCCCAACATGGTGAATTTATAAAGACTGTTGAGGAATAACATAGCTATTACAAGGTTAATATATTTAAAGCAGAGACCATTCTTTTGGTGTCAAGGGAGGTTTTAATTTATTATGGACTGATTAATTTATTATACAAAATGTGTATAACAACTGGGTTAGAAAAAAAGGACGTATTTGTGTTATTTTGAATTGCTTCCCAAACACACAATTAAAAGAAATTGTTTAAAGACTGTGGTACAGGTATTTCTATTCTGGACACTTTATTGTTTCACTCTTAGCCTCCCTATCCTCATCATCATCGTTGTGATTGCTGTTCATCCTCCTCCTTTTCTCCCCCTCCTCCTCCTCCCCACTCCTTCCCCATCCTCCTTCTCCCTCCCCCTCCTCTTCTTTCTTCTTTTCTCCCTCATGTTAGTATTGCCTTCCTATTGTGATGCTCATCTCAAAATTTTCAGCTCCTTGAGTCAGTGTCTGTGTCTTCTCAAACAAGCCCTGTATTCACTTCTCTTCCTTTAAACAATGCTCTCAATCATAGTCCCTGCTCTTAAGAAAGAAGTCCCCTTTCTGGACTCACCCCACTCAACTGCTGCCAAGATTTCCTAGGACTATCCCGCTCTGCTTATCCAGGTGTTTCATCCAGTTGGCCAGAGCCGCCTTGCTCTGCCTCCTTTTCCTTTTCCTTTTAATTCCCCAATCCTGCCTCATACCCAAGGCCCTTCCTCTTACTCTGTTCTCTCATCGTGGTAATGGCTGCTCCATGATAATTATCAGAGATCATTGACAAGAGCAGGCACAAATGGGTCTAGAACAGTTTTGTGGATTCGTGTATTTGTTTTTTATGGCTGCATAACAAATTAGCACAAACTGAGGCATTTAAAACATCAATTTGTTAGTTCACAGTTCTATAGGTCAGAAGTCCTGGTACATCTTGACAGGGTTTTCTGCTCACAGTCTCACATTCTCTGAAGTTTCTGAGTATGTGGGGAAGGATACTGAGGGGGGATTCAAGCTCATTCATGTTGTTGGAAGAATCCAGTTTCTCACAGTCATAGAACCAAGGTCTCTATCTTCTTGCTAGTTGCCGAACTGGATTTTCTTTCAGCTTCAAGAGGCCAGCTGCCACTGCATGTCATATGGCCCCTCCATCTTCAGATCAGCAATGGAGAATCTCCCTTGCACTGATTCCTTCTTAAACACTGAATCTCTTATTTTCCCTGCCTCTGATCTCCAGACCCAGATTTAAAGGGCTCATGAGATTAGGTCAGACACACTTGAATAATCTTTCTTTCTGAAAGTCAACTGTGCCATGTAACACACTCCTTTAATCACAGGAATGATATCACATCTTATTAACACAGGGAGTGTATACCATGGGGTGGAATTTTTGAGCAACATCTTAGAATTCTGCCTATCACAGTTGGTTTCTCATTTCTCCTCTTTTGGTCTATATGCCTGGCTTCTACCTTGCCTGGTGTTGGCTATGGCAACCTTTTCTGACCCTGTAGTAAGATACGGGGTTCCTGCATGTCAGGCTGTTGGAAATGTACCTTTGGCACAGGTGCTTAGCACAGGAATATGGTGAGAAGCCCAGCCAAGGGGTCCTTTGGAACTATGAATGCTTCCTGTAAATGTATGGAGATAACTAATGTTAACATAACATTTGTCCATTCATCCCTCCATTCTTTGTATTTAACCATTCTCTGTGTAATATGCACATGTCCAAGCACACACACAATATAGACACATACACACCTCCTATATAAACATACTTGCATAAGTACATATATAAATTGGCATCATAATGTTATCTACTGTTTATTGTCTACTGCTTATTTCATTTTCTCATGTCATGTTAAATAGCTGCATAATATTTATCACATTTACTAAAAAACATGGGCTCTGGAGCTAGACTGCCCAAGTTCTTACTAACTCTAAACAGTTTATTTATCCCTCTATCAGTGTTCTCATGTGTAAAATGGATATAATAATTGTGCCTCCTTTAACTTGTGAGAATTAAATGAATTTGTAAAAGAGTCAAGGCACAGTTATTGGCGCATATATATACCATTTATCCTTTAGCGATCACTCCCCTTCACCAAATGTTCTTATTCAGCAAAGTTGGTTTTGTCACCAATTCTCTCTACCATTACCGTGGTCCTGTACAATAGAAGTCATTATATAGAAGGTAGGTCAGAATTAAATTAACACTGGAAATTCCACTCTCTCCATGTAACTAGCCACTAGCCATCTATGGATTAATGTCACCCTAAAACTAAATGAAGAATGGCAAACTCAGAGGTAACTTTGCTTTGGAATTTGCATTTGCTTTTTACCATTTTTGTATAAATACAAAATCTTTATAAATAAATAGTAGCTATATATTCTTTTACTTTAAATTCTTTAGTTCTATAATAGTCCCTACAATGGGAAATAGTTGAACTTCAAAAGTTATCTGTTACTACTATTGCCATTGTTATTTAAAGCCCTATTAGTGGGCATTAAAGTTGTTTCCAGTATTTCACCCAGTAAGAATGAGCCTCTAGAGAGTGTTCTTGTATATAAATCTTGTATACATCTGATGATTTCCTTGGAATAGGTTGGTAAAAGTAGAAGCCCAAGATTCAAGAAGGTTTTTTGTATCTACACTGCCAGGTGACCCTGTAGGTAGTGTGTGCTCACCCACATGCCCAACAACAGAGTGTCACCCTCTCCCAACTGGCACAGTCGACTGGGGGCTGCTCTGACAAAACAGGGTACACAAAACAAATAAATCTTCCAGATCTAACCCAGGTATCTGAGTCATTCATGAAGTGTCACAAGTAATTTATTATGGATAATAATGAAAATCTCCAAGTTTATAAATAATTTACTTTTGGTCCAAATTAGAATGAATTCCATGCTATTCCTAAAACATCAAGGCTTTTTGCTGTACATTCTGATATGCTTTTTTTTTTCGAAGAGCAGAGCTGTAGCTACATGAACATAAATTTCTTCTGTAATTAGGAAAAATAAAAATAAAAGCTATAGTTTTATAAGAGTCTAAGTGTAGGGATGGATTTGGATTATCCTTGGGCAGCAAAGAGGAAATCTTCCTCATAGTCTTCAAGTTGTTACAGATAAGATCAGTTCCCAGGTATGAGTGAAGGAAGTTGAAGTTAAAGTCAGATAGCTTCAAAATCAGTATTTCAAAAAAAAAAAAGACAAAAAGAAGAAAGAAAGAAAGAAAGAAAGAAAGAAAGAAAGAAAGAAAGAAAGAAAGAAAGAAAGAAAGAAAGAAAACAAAAAGGAAAAAAGTTTTCTGCTAAGAAAGGAATACACTGCTGGAAGAACAACAACAAAAAAAAGCATGAAATTACCAAGGGCATTGCCTTTGGAAACTGTGTTTTTATCATGACTCCAGTCAACATGGGTATGTGTCTCGTAGGGGCAGAGCATAGATGGCTGGATGATCCAAGACTGGGAGCAAGTGGAGTGGGAAGGTCTGAAGCATATTGAGGAGGCTGTCAAGAGAGTGTCATGAGTGTCAAAGAGTGTCAGGTCTAGACTGCTCAGAGATGGAAGCCAGGTCATACCCAGGGTAAGAAAGATAGGATGGAAAGACAGGAAAGTCTCAATATCAAAAAAGAACGGGCATAATTCCAGGTGACTTCAAAGGCTTAGAGAACAAGTGTTGTGCTGGGAGATGGATATGATCAAAACTCCTGAAGTCTTGAGTATGGATAGGGATCATGCTGTTGACCTGGAGGTAGGTAAACGTTACTGGAATTTTAGTTCCCTATCAGTTAGCTTTTGCTGCATCTCAAAAGACCCTGAAACTTAGTGTCTTAAAGTAACAAGCAAAACATGGAGAGCAGGGTAGGATAGGATCTCCTAAAAAAAGTTGTGAGTGGGCAGGCAAAGCTTGGATGCCAAAACCCCTGCTGAGCCAACAGCTCTAGCAATGTCGACCACCAAGCTCTACTTTCCAAAGGAAACACTTCAATATAAGACAGCTCTAGATGCTAGAAGATTCTTCCTGGGAATAATCTGAAACCTGCTTTCTTGTAATTTCTACCGGTTGGTCCCACCTCTGTGCCCTGGGACAGAGGGAGGGGCAAATCTGTGTTCTCTGCTACAGTCTCTAGAGAAGATCCTGAGAAGCCGAGGGGGAGCAATCTTTATTATTATTTTTTTTTAATTTAATTTTTGTTTTTTTGAGTTGGAGTCTCACTCTGTCACCCAGACTGGAGTGCAGGTTGCCTCGACCTGCTGGGTTCCAGCAATCCTTCCGTCTCAGCCTTCCAAGTAGCTGGAACTACAGGTGCGTGCTACCACACACGGCTAATTTTTGATTTATTGTAGAGATGAGGTCTCACCAAATTGCCCAGGCGGGTCTCGAATCTGTGGGCTCAGGCAATCCACTCACCTCAGCCTCCCAAAGTACTGGGATTACAGGCTGAGCCACCGAGCCCGGCTGGGAGCAATCTTTAAAATGTGAATAATATCCTTTCAGGGGCTTGAAGATCCTGATTGAATCTTTCCTCTTCCTTGCCACATGACTAGCTGTACATAATTCTCCATTGCTCTAAGTTCCTGACTCAGATAATAAAGTTAATTCTTCCCAGGGGGTAAGACAGGAGGTCACAGGACCAGGAAAAGGAAATTGTTTTTGAGTCCCCTGGAGAGCCAGCTGCAAAACAGAGTGTGATAATTAGACAGGTAATCTCAATATCCCTAAAGCCCAGAACAGGCAACTGAGGCAAAGGTGGGTTTCCTGAGTCTAATTAAACATTTAATTTTTCACCACTACATAAGTGTAGCCTTAGTTAAAATAAACATATAGCCCAAGAGACAAAAATAATTTAAAAGGCAATTTGTATTACATTATCTCATTTAAATCATTCCATTTTATAGGTGGGAAAACTGACTTTCAGAAGTCCTGCGTAATTAGCATACTCTGACCACTTTAGGTCAGCCTATTCTGGGCAAGCTGGAATACAGTACCCACCTGTCTCTTGTGGAGAGGGATTTGGGAGGAGAGGAGGCCTAGATCTGGGGCATTAATCCACATTCTACATGGACCATGCAAGGTAAATTGTGGCATAATTTATGCTTCATAATTGTAATTTGGATCTTTGAAAATGTGTAATAGCAAAATAACAGCCCCCCCCCAATTCTATGTCCTAATACCACAAATCTGTGAATATGTTACCTTCTATGGCAAAGGCAACTTTTAGATGTGATTAAATTAAAGAGCTATAGATGGGAAGATTGTCCTGGATTAGCATAGGCCCAGTATAATCACAAGAATCTTTATAAAAAGGAGCTAAGAATATCAGAGAGCCGGGCTGGGTGGCTCAGCCTGTAATCTTGCACCTTTGGGATGCTGAGGTGAGTGGATTGCCTGAGCCTGCGGGTTCGAGACCCACCTGGGCACTGAGACCTCATCTCTACAATAAATCCAAAAATCAGCCGGGTGTGGTAGCGCATGCCTGTAATTCCGGCTACTTGGAAGGCTGAGGTGGAAGGATTGCCGGAATCCAGCAGGCAAGGCTGCGGTGGTCGGGAGCGGCCACTGCACTCCAGTCTGGGCGACCGAGTGAGACTCCAACTCAAAATAAAAAGAATGTCAGAGAGACAGAAATTTGAATATGTTATGCAACTAACTAGCTTTGAAGATGGAGGAAGCGACCATGACCCAAGTAATGCAGGTAGCCCCTGAAAAACTGGAAAAAGCAAGGAAACAAATTCTTTCCTGAGAACTTCAGAAAAAAATAGCCCTGCCAATACCTGGAGTTTAGCCCAGTGAAACCTCTGACCTACAGAACAATAAATTTGCTTTATTTTAAATTATTGGGCTTAGAGTAATTTGTTACAGCAGCAATAGGAAACTAATACAGTATACAACTATGGTTCCAATTAGCTTGGTATATATATACCAAGGCAGACATGAACAGATGCCACATGTAGGTTCATATCTTTGTCTGGATTTCTCAGAAGCAGACCCTGAAATTGATGTGAGTGCAAGTTGTTTATTTGGGAATGTAAGAAGTGAGGAAGACAGGGAGGCAGGGAAAGGTATTCTTTCTGAGCAAGTTACCACAGGAGATACTTGGGGGTGAATCTGATTAGGGGATCTTTGGGAAACTGTGGAAGAGGCCTCAGAGATATTCCACCAGAAGAGCAAGGAAACTGGACTTTTTATCTGTTATTGGTTGGTGACTGTTCTTGGTGAGCCCTAGCACTTCAGCTTGTTCCCACATTGACTGATCAGAGTTGCAGGAGATTGCAGTAAGAACTTATTGGTGTGTAGGGGATATTTTGTGCAGAGGCAATATGATGGGCCCATTTAGGGTCTGCTGGGGCTAATTTCATGACAGTCCGCCAAAGAAAGCAGGCTGCTCCCCATTCTGCAGGTTCACATGGATCCTCTAGAAATTAATTTAGAATGCCTGGGGTCTGATATCCCACTTAAGCACCTGAAGAGTTTGGATACTCAGTATCTCCTGTCAGACCTTGGGAATTAGTGGATCATGTGAACACTGAACAGCTGACTCCAGTCACCAGCCAGGTGAGGATATCTTTTTCCTGGAATGTAGCCTTTGAATGGCAGAATGGGGAGTTCCTGGCTAGGAATAGAAGGCATTTCATGAAGAAAAGGAGAAAGGTGTTTTGTGAGGTCTTGCTTACTTGATAAAGAAGGAGCTAAACTGAGTCTTGACTGAGGGAGGGAGAGCTAAAGCTCAGAGAAAATCAAGGCAACCTAAACTTCTAAGGTGAAGCAGGAATGAAAGTCTCATAAAATATACCGAGGTCTGGTAAATAACTCATCTGAAATATAACTAGAAAAGTGCAAAAGAATGGCAAACAGAATCACACTATAAAAGAAGATGACCCAGAAACCCACGGATCCAGGTGGAGAAGCACAGTGGAGACTATTCTGGTGAGAATAAAAGGTGGGAAGAACAATCTGTTCTATGGAAGAGGTTTAGTGATGGGGCAGGGCTGGACTGTCAACTCTCCAAACTTCTGCTGCCAGCCTCACTCGGCTGAAAACAGAGCATCTTCCTAAAGTGCCCTGTAGACAACTGCAACTCCCAGCAAGGCAGGGAAAGCCACCAAGGAAGAAAAACTATTTTGGAATGAATTGTGACCACCATCACCACCACCACCAACAAAAAGTAGCTGGCAAAATGGAAGAGAGAAAAGCTTTGTATAAAGTAACTGTATTACCCTGTGATACATAAACAAAATATTGAGGATGGTAAGAAGATGATTTCAGAAGGCAAATTTGGAAACACCCACAAAAAAATGGACACAGTCCTGTGGCTAGAAAATCTAAATGGTGATAGGACATAAGAAAAAAATGGAGGCTTTAAAAATGAAATTATTAGAGCCCAAGAATAAGGCTCTAATAATTGGAGAGGAATGTGTCTGTAAATGATGCTCTCAGATAAATTCTACTCGAGAGGATCTAAGGAGAAGTTGGACGAAGGGAGCAAAGCAAAGGAATATGATAAAAGTATGACATGGGCCAGGAGTGCTTCAGGAAGACTAAAATCTGGGAAAACCCTTGACTACCCCAAATGCTGAAAATAAAAAAATAATAATAACTGAATATTTATTGAACTCCTATTATACCTCAATCACTGCAAAGCATATTACCCTGTTTAATACTCTTATGAATACTATGAGGCAGGAGGAGGAAACTGAAGCTCAGAGTGACTAAGTGATGGTGCAGATCACACAGCTAGTAAAAGGGTTAAACAAAAATGTCTGCTAGTGAGATAGACCGAGAGCTGGTTCAACCACTGCTCAAAGGGCACTGATTCATGCCTTCATGTTAAGCCGGTGAAAGGCTTCTAGTAGTTGCTAACAGGCTCTACCTTTGTCATGGTTTTGGCTAATATTTTAATGAATGATCCTGATATAGATTGCATAAACCAGGAGGCATGTAAAAGGAATTTTGATAAAGACTCAGAATCATTATGAAGAGTTGGACTTCTTTGGCAAGGTAAATTGGCGTTCATGCACAGGTTGAAGAGTCCTCTGGGGAAATTTCTTGGGTGGTTTGTGGTGGAGACCTGATTATCACAGGCTTCACATGAGCTGACAGGGTGTTGTGGCCAGTCTTGTGAAGGCCTGGAGGTCTGACCATCTGCTTGGGGCTCCCGCACGCACATTTCTGACTATTTAGGCCTGGATGGTGTTGAGGAACACCTGTGGTACACCACGTGGTAACTCCATTGCAGTGCACCAGCTGAGGATGTTCTTCTTATGCTCCTGGATTCCACCATGTTGGTCCTCACTGCTTCCTTGCCACTCTGTCTTGCATACTTCTCTCTCCTGTCTTCCTTTTCAATGTGATCCTCTGCTTTCTGTTGTTCATCAGTTTCTCATAGTTTTTTGTCCACTGCAAGCCCTCTTCTTATTTTTAAATGTGTTTAGTATATGTAACATTCTTTTCATATTTTCTAACTTTTCTAAGATTTGGCTTAGAAAGGGCAGAATATGGTGTTTGTTCAGTCACTAAAACCAGAAGTTGTTGCCGAAATGCACTGCTGAAAATGGTCTCTGCTGTCTCTGAGAGCCATGGAAGACAGAAAAATAGTTCTTTCTTTTCAAATCTAACTCAAAAGACACAAAAAACTACTTACACTCATTGCCCATGTGACAGCCCACTTTCTTTGCACATACCTACGCAGGTGTCTCTTCTGATCAAACACTGAAAAGACAGTCAAAATAAAACTTCATTAAACAGTTTCCAGACTTGTGGCAAATTTTTCTTTGTGAAATCTTGGAGGGAGGCTTGGAATATCTCCCAGGACAACTGCTTATAAAGTATCCAGTGAAATTATAATAGCTGGAGGCTGAAAAAATAATAACTTATTTTGATAATTACATAATATTTTGATTTTTTAAATATAGATTACATGAACCAAAACGCTTCAATTCTTTCCACACAATTATTTGAGCGATCGAAACTCCTTATACATGTCTTCCTTTCCTTCTTTCCTTCCCTTCTTCCTTCCTCCTCTCCTTCCTCCCTCTCTCCTTACCTTTCTTCCTTCCTCACTTCCTCCCTCCTTCTCTTCCTTCCTTCTTTTCTTTCTTTCTTCCTTCCCCCAGTCTTTCTTTTGTGTATTTTCAAGAAAAAAATAAGAAAAGGGGAATTAAGTTTTTTAAATCTTATTATTGATAATATGTTCTGCAAATATCATATAAAATAATATCCAAATGTGATTTTGCAGTTAGTAGGACTAGCAGGATTCCAATAATCCAATTTTATCTTTTGATATAAATCTCAGGAAATGTTTTTATTTTTTTATTTTTATTTTTATTTTATTGTATTTTTTTGAGTTGGAGTCTCACTCTGTCGCCCAGACTGGAGTGCAGTGGCCGCTCCCGGCCACCGCAGCTTCGACCTGCTGGGCTCTGGCGATCCTGCCGCCTCAGCCTTCCAAGTAGCCGGAATTACAGGCACGCACTACCACGCCCGGCTGATTTTTGGATTTATTGTAGAGATGAAGTCTCGCTGCCCAGGTGGGTCTCAAACCCGCGGGCTCAGGCAATCCACTCACCTCAGCCTCCCAAAGGCCCAGGATTACAGGCTGAGCCACCGAGCCAGCAGGAAATGTTTTTAAAAAGACAAAACAGCCCTGGAGAGCCAAATTCCTCAGAATCAATTATGAAAGATATGTAAAGAAATCTGGATGATGCAGAGAATCAGAACTTTTCTTGTGTATATAAGGGTTTGAGAACTTCATATAGAGTGCAGAGGCCCCTTATTGCCCTCCCTGAATTTAAAGTTTTAGATGAGCCAGCACTAGCCTTTCCTGCCAGTCTTATCTCTCATTATTTTCTCTTGCTTACACATTTTCTTTTCTTTTTCTGTCTCTATTCTTACAAACACACATATGCAAAGAGAAAGGGAATATTACACAATTCAGAGAACAGTCCTGCAAATTATTCAAGTTAGGACTATATCTGCATCATGAGTATTAATATGTTGTGACAGTCACTTACCTTCTTTGTTTCAAGGATCAGCTGAAGTGTACCAAGTTTCCCAAAATATTTTCACAATTAATGGTGGGACTAGGGTTGTCAGATAAAAAATACAGGAATTGCCAGTTAAGTTTGAATGTCAGATAGACAATAAATATTGGCACTTGTTTATACTAAAAAAAGTTTTTTGTTGTTATCTACCTGAAATTCAGTTTTAACTGGGCATCTTGCATTTTTATTGTGTTAAATCTGACAATCCTAATAGGGGCAGGGTATCAGCCAGTGTCTTGCCAGAAAAAAGATGAAACACTTAAATTGGGTAATTTGAGGAGGGTTTTAAAAAGATATTATTTACAAAGGTGTAGACTGCCCTGGGAAAACGCAAGAGTTGGTGCAGTTTCTGGAGTTAGGATTTGCATGGTATAGTTGCCGCCCCTGCAGGAGCAAAGGGAAGGCTTCCAGAACCCAGAGGTTCCGTGGGGAGGGCTGCCTAAGGGGCAATGATCTCTGCATGAGAAGCTGGACCCAACTGACATCCTGGAGGTCAGAGAACCCAGTGATGTGATGCACAAGGATCAGCGTACTGGGCAGAGAGCTGGTATAAACAAGTAGAGATCGGATCTAAAGGGGCAAATGAAAATCATCTAGCATGGGACATCCTGGGGGCTCTGGATGTTCAGATGAAGTGGATTCAGTACCTAATTAAGCCACAGTACTCTGGGATGGAAACACTCACTGTCAGATGCCTACTTGGAAAGGTTCTTCTTGAGCTGGGACAGCCTCAGTGTGTGAGCTCAGGCCAGGTCAACTCTGGTCTTAGCAAGAGACAAACTCCCCCTCCATGGGTCTGTGTTTTTTGGGTTTACCTTTCCCTTCTTCTCTGAGTTGTGGGCCTGAGAGAAAGTTCAAGGAAACTTTTTCGCCTATGTATGAGTCAGGGTTCTTCAGAGATGTGTCACTATGTCAAAGGATTTCAGCATTGCATACATCAGAAAAAAATTAAGGCTATGGCTCATCTCTAGATAAAAGCTTGTGATCAGAGCTACCTGCAATGGTCCAGTTTTCTCAGGAGTTACAGAAGGTTTAAACTAGTGAAATGAGAGCAAAAATTTACACTGTGTTCCCGAGGAATCAATAATGGGAGCCACATTGCCATTCTTATGTTTTGTGGCAAGAACTTCCTGCAGTCTTGCCATGAGCTCATTATTTATTTACCTTGTGAATAGGTGGAGTCAGCCAGTGGCATTTCCAAAAGATGGTACTCCCCTAAATCCCAGATGGCAGGATGTACATAAAGTATTAGAAAAATTCCAAGGTCAACAAAATTCTAAAGTAAGAGCTCAGAATGTAGTATGTTGAGTTTGATTGTGCTTTCACTGTAACATCATTAATAATCAGCTGTTGATAAGCTTGTATAAGTTACATTTCACAAAGATTTTAGTTCCCCAACAAGATCAGCAAGAAGTTGATGACTCTCCAGAAAGGTAATGCTTAAGTGACTCAGGTAATTGTATTTTGAGTCTCTGTAGAGTTACCTCACTTGTACCAGAGTGCTGGAATAAAGTATGTGTTACTAGTTCAAGGACATCTTGTTTGATTAAGTGTTCAATCCATTTCTTATTCAAAGCAAGAGCTCCATTTATAGATTTCAAGGGAATAGGCAAAATCATTATTGAAGGCTTTAAGCAGAGGATTGACTGTTAGATTTGTGTTTTAGAAAGGTCTTTCTGACTGTGGTGTGGTAAAAGGCTTGGAGGGATAAAGATTAGCAGCAGGAAGACCAGTTGGGAGTCTATTGCAATTGTCCAGAGAATGGAAGGGTCTGAACTGGGCCAGGAGCTGCAGAGTCAGTGGGAGCTATGTGTCTGGCCCCCTATGGTGGTGGCCATGAGTCCAGACTCACAGATCTCCAATTATAGGGAGAATAATTGACCACAGGCGCTGTTGCTGTGATAAAAAATTCAACATCATGTTTGTGTTGAGGCCATGCTTCCCATGGACTGCTGTCAGCCAATTACTGAGGGCAGCCGTAACACAAATGCAGGAATGTTCCTGGGAGACCCTGAGCTCCTCTAATGGTGCTTTTGGCTCAAAAACTCCCCAGTGGATTTGTGGAAACTTCCTTCCATGGCACAGCAGTGTGACGCTTCCAGTCAACTTTCCCTCCCTCTCTCCTTCACTCGAGGTCATACTGCATCGTGTTTTGACAGTGCTTTCAGTTTTCCCTGGCTTCCTCCACATTTTCTATTTCCCTTAGTAAAAATCCTCACATGTTTAATCTCACCTTGGTGTCTGATTCTTGGAGAACATGGTCTAACACAGAGGACAATTTCTAAAATGTTTAAAAAATTGAATTGGTAAAGGAATGAGGAAGAAGAATAAATCTACTACAACTCCAGTGTTTCTGAACAGCAGGAGGGTGGATGATGGAAGCTTTGACAGAGCTAGAGAACCCAAGTGAGGAGCAGGTTTACAATTGAGAGTTTCTTTATATCTCCATGGTTTCTGTGATGATTGGGAGATGCTGATGCCTGAAAGACTGCTCTTTGTCTTCCTTTACTTCTAAAATGTACAAAAATGTTGTTGTTCCTGGCTTCTTCCTCACCTGAGGTTTCAGACAGTAATGGTGCAGGCACCTAAGCCTGTTATTAATTCATTTTGTTCTGCCCTTTAACTGTGGTAATCCCATGCTCTTCCAAGAACATGACCCTTCAGGTCTGCCATCTGTCCTCAGCCTAGAGAGCTTACCCCGAGTCCTTCACCTTCTGAAATATTTCTCTTTTGCTGACAGTGACTGTGTGAGAGAACGGGAAAGCCTAGGGTTTCAACCACAAGTTGGGCGCTTCAGCTCTAGCTTGGCTGCTGAGAGGCAGCTGGAGGCTCTGGAGAGGACTACATGGGGGTCAAATTCTTGTTCTTTCACCCAAAAGCTATGAGATCTTGGATATGTTGCTTCACTTCTCTGAGCCTCAGTTTCTTTATCCATAAAATGGGAATACCAAGAATCCCCACTCTGTACAGTTACCAGAGTCAAGTTTGACTAACTGGCACATGATCTGTGCTCAATATGTGAGTATTGGGCCTAGAGAGTTTTTCATGTGTCTGGGTCCTTAATTGTAGAGACTCTTTCTTTCTTTCTTTCTTTTTTTTGAGTTGGAGTCTCACTCTGTCACCCAGACTGGAGTGCAGTGGCACACTCCTGGCCACCGCAACCTCGACCTGCTGGGCTCCGGCGATCCTTCCGCCTCGACCTTCCAAGTAGCTGGAACTACAGGCGCACACTACCACACGTGGCTAATTTTTTGATTTATTGTAGAGATGAGGTCTCACCAAGTTGCCCAGGCAGGTCTCGAACCTGCAGGCTCAGGCAATCCATTCACCTCAGCCTCCCAAGGCATGGGATTACAGGCTGAGCCACCGAGCCCAGCTGAGACTCTTTCCCTGACCCACTCCCCCATTCCCACCCTCAAAGCCTATTGTGCCTTCCTAGGCATTCTCACAGTAAAGTGGGATACCTCTATTTGGTTCTCATGCTTGTTTTGCTTCATATTTTACTTGGCTGTATATAAATATGTCTACCACACTGACTGAGAAGATGTTTGAGGGCAGGAAATATTCTTTATTGCAACCCCAGAGAGACCAGCACAGTAAGATTACAAAAATTCTGGTGAGTAAGTAAATGATTTTAAATGGCATCTAGGGAGGGATGGTAGCAAAACTGAGATTTTTTTTGTTTGTTTGTTTGTTTTTTGAGGTAGAGTCTCACTCTGTCACCCAGACTGGAGTGCGGTGGCCACTCCTGGCCACTGCAACCTCGACCTGCTGGGCTCCGGCAATCCTTTCCGCCTCAGCCTTCCAAGTAGCTGGAACTACAGGTGCACACTACCATGCCCGGTTAATTTTTGATTTATTGTAGAGATGAGGTCTCGCCAAGTTGCCCAGGTGGGTCTCGAACCCGCGGGCTCAGGCAATCCACTCACCTCAGTCTCCCAAAGCGCTGGGATTACAGGCTGAGCCACCAAGCCTGGCTGAAAACTGAGGTTTATAATAATAGATATATTGATTAAATTCTCACTCGTACCAGTCACTATGCTTAAGTACTTTTTAAACATTATCTCACTTAACTCTCCTGCCAGTCCTAAAGATAGGCATTGTTATTCCCATTTTGCAAATGAGGAAAGGAGCTAACAGAGATTTAGTAATTTACTAGTGAGTGGCAGAACTGGGATAGAAACCCAGCTCTGTTGGCTTCTGAAAACCATGTTATTAGAACAAGCCAGCTCTGTTGGCTTCTAAAAAACCATGGTGCTACATTGCCAGAATCTTTGATGTTCAACATTTCTCAACCACTTGCAGACTAATTCATGTTTATTATGAGCTGAATGGCTGTGTCCCCCCCAAATTCATATGTTGAAGTCATAATTCCCAATTTGATTGTATTTGGAGATGGAGTCTTCAGAAGGTAAACATGTTTAGATTAGGTCATGAGGGTGGGGCTCTTACAATGGGATTAGTGGCTTTGAAGAAGAAAAAGAGAGATGTCGCTTTCTTTCCATGCTCACGTATGGTGGAAAGAACATGTGAAGACACAGCAAGAAGGTATCTGTCCATAAGTCAGGAAGAAAGCCCCCACCATCAACCAAATCCACCAACACCTTTTTGGACTTCCCAGTTTCCAGAACTGTGAGAAATAAATGTCTATTGTGTAAACCACCCAGTCTACGATAACTTGTTACAGCAGACTGAGCTGAGGCAATGTTGTATTTCACCTCCATCTCAGACAGGGGCCCAATAAACACCATGCTGTCATCTGCCTGCCAATTGCACACCTCCTCAGCCATCCCCTGCAACTATAGTTGTCATTCCATATTGGCAGTACCAAGTGGTCCGTGAACTAGACCTCCCTATCAGATCATCCTTTCACTTCAGAACCTTGCTCAGGCTGTTGGTGCCTTACACCTCACATGAGAGACCTTTGAGTCCAAGGCAAGCTGGTGGGGAAGGACCTTTTGGTCCCTTCCGAATCAGGTCTCAGATCTCAGATGCTGTTTCTTATGTGATTGCATCTCAGTTTCTTATGGCAAGAGAAAGGGGAGGAGACCGAGAGAGAGAGAGAGAGAGAGAGAGAGAGAGAGAGAGAGAGAGAGAGAGAGAGAGAGAGAGAGAGAGATACAGATTTGTTTGTGCTTAGCTTACTTCTGGGGGTTGGGGGATGATCTGTTGATAGAAACATAATCTGGAAAGGCCTCAGAGCCACTCATTTCACAGTCAGGTGACTGAAGTCCAACAACGTTATCATAATGACACAAACTAAGTGACAGAGCCAAGGCTAGAAGAAAAGGAAGGCACACTACTCTTTAGAGCAGGGCTTGCTCATGCATGTGCTCCCTCCTTGCCTTTCTTTCTCCTCCTCTCACATACTTTCTTGTTACTTTTGCTGAGCAGGAGGGCCAAATCACAGCTAGTTTCCAGAGGTCAGTTTCAAGCATAGGCAGGTGCTGAGGTTATGCAACCACATGGTGAATCACTCTGGAAGGACAGCTCAAGCACATTCTCCTGTGGGCAGCTCCACAGGGGTGCGGCATTTGTCAACAGCTGCAGAGAAGCCTGAACAATCCTATCTGCAGGATAAAACCCCCTCTTAAGAGTTTTAACTGTTTCAACCAAGCCTTTTGAGGTTCTCTTCATGCTGCAACCACAACAACCATATGGACTGCACTGGGAAATGCAAAAACTCTTTTCCAAGACTCTTTAACCTCCAAGGTTAGGGGAATAAAATGTGGAACTACCAGAAGAAAATAAACCTCCAGAAAAAGAGATATTTCTTAGGAAATTATAAATGACCAAAATTGACTCTAAAAGTAGAAAACCTGGTCCAATAATTGTGGAAGACCGTGAAAAGTTGTCTAAGAATTACCTGAAAGAAAATTACCAGTTCCCAGTAGGAACATGATTCCTTTTAAGGAATCCATTTTTTTTCCTGTGTAAATTATTCCAGAACATAAAAATATGAAAAGATCTGATTCATTTCACAAAGCAAGTCTGACCCAGATGCTAAACTATGACAATTGCCATTCCAGAAAATAATTACATACTAATCCCATTTATAAGTATAGATATAAAAAGTCTAAATAAAGAGATTACAACCCCAAAAGATAGTGAAAAGAAGATGCACTATGACCAAGTAGCTTCAGGGTTCTAGGAATGCAAGGATGCTTCAAAATCAGGAACACTATAAATAGAATTCATTAGCTGGGTTCAGTGGCTCAGCCTGTAATCCCAGCGCTTTGGGGGCCAAGGTGAGTGGATTTCCTGAATCTGTGGGTTCAAGACCTGCCTGGACAACTTGGTGAGACCTCATCACTACAATAAATCAAAAATTAGCCGGGCGTGGTAGCACGTGCCTAAAGTTCCAGCTACTTGGAAGGCTGAGGCGGAAGGATCACTGGAGCCTAGCAGGTCAAGGCTGCAGTGGCCGGGAGTGGCCACTGCACTCCAGTCTGGGTGACAGAGTGAGACTTCAACCCCCCCCAAAAAAGAATAAATAGAATTCATCACGTCAATAGATCACAGAGCATTACTATAGTTTACATCTATTCCTGATATTTAAATATGAATAGAATAATATTTATTTGAGGTGCTGGTTTTCCTAGTTTTTGCTCCTAGATTTTTTTTCTCCACCCTTTTCAACCCTGTTTTATGTCCTTCTGTGGTTGACCACTACAGACACAACCTCCCGGGGTTCCAGGACTTCTGCCTTTAGACTGTGTTTAGCCATCTGGTATGGGCAGAGTGCTGGAAGGAGGCGGGACAGAGGCTGGAATTTATTCCTTCTATCCTGCTCCATCCCCTGCAGTTCCAGCAATGACTAGTTCCTCTGGAGCTAGAGCTCTTTGAGGCAGTCCCTCTAGTGCTGCTCTGACTCTCACAGCTCCCAGTGATATTTTTCCCTCCCCTTGTCCCTTCAGGCCTAGGAATAGTAACAGATTCCTACTGTTGCTAGTTCCTGGACACCGCACCATCTTTTTCAGTTCCATTAATCCAGTCCACACCTCTATACTTAGTTTCCACATTCAATTATGTTTAGTTAAATCTTTTTCAGCATACTGTCTTCCTGCCAGGATCTTGACTAATACATCTAGCATTATGATGCTATTTATTATAGATCAATAAGAAACATCATATTTATTAGAGCAATTAAATTATATCCTAATGTAATAGAGGGAAAATTTCGAATTTTCCTCTTAGATAATTTTTGAATCAATGAGAAAATTGAAACTGAAATAACAAACTCTAAAACTTAGCAATAATAAAGTACAGCATTTCAAAATTAATGGAAGATAGCTATAACTAGTTTCACAAGAAAATAAAGCCATAAACATATATATATATTAGAGATTAAAAATGAAATTTTTTTAAAAATGTGTTCTAGAGGTTAGGGAAAAAACCATCAAGAGTAACATATGAAAAGCATAAACATAATAAAGATAAAAGCAGAAGTTAATGAATTACAAGGCAGAAAAAGAGGAAATAATACATTTTTAAAAATTGACAAAACCCACTTACATCAGAAATAAAAAATTAGAAAGAGGAATTCATAAAAGATATAAAGGACAGTAAAAGAAATTTTAGGAGCCAGGCTCAGTGGCTCAGCCTGTAATGCCATGCCTTGGGAGGCTGAAGTGAGTGAATTGCTTGAGCCCGCAGGTTCGAGACCCGCCTGGGCAACTTGGTAGACCTCATTTCTACAATACATCAAAAAATTAGCCAAGTGTGTTAGCGCACGCCTGTAGTTCCAGCTACTTGGAAGGCTGTGGCAGAAGGATCGCCGGAGCCCAGCAGGTTGAGGCTGCGGTGGCCGGGAGCAGCCACTGCACTCCAGTCTGGGCGACAGAGTGAGACTCCAACTCAAAAATAAATAAATAAAATAAAATAAATTTTAGGGAATGCTTGGCAAACCGAGGTACAAATTAAATTGAAACTTGGTGTCTTAGAAAACATAGAAATGACCAAAATCACCCTAGAAGAGATAAGAATTCTAAGCAGATCAATAAAGAAATTGAGATTAAAACATTCCCTAATCACCAGGCCTAGATGGTCTCTCAGGTTAAAAAAAAAAAAAATCAAGCATTCAAGGAACAGAGAATTTAACCTGTCTCAAACCACAGCAAGACAATAAGAGTTTCCACAGGAAGCCAAAAATAACACCAGTACTCAAATCAGATGAAATACAAGGAAGACAACCAAACTCATCTGTGAATAGTGATGTAAAAATTGTACAAAAATGAGTAACTAGAATAAACAGATCATGTAGAAGAAAAGGTCTCTTTGATGAAAGCAACAAAGAAGAGGGAATAACTTAGTAATAAAAACTCTATAAGACAATGGGGGCCCAGTTTGATGCCCTCAAACAGAACATGACACAGAAAAAGAAAAGCCTCTTTCGACCCCATGTGTCACACATTAAGTGACTAACCATCATGGTTTTCCTGAGACTGTCTTTGCTAAGCAGAAAATGCCTCCGTAAAACAGAAAGTCTTGATTTTGGCAATGGATTCAAGAATCAAAATAAAAATACAAAATATATATGGCAGTCCCCAAAACAGGGTCTGAAAGTAACACTGTATTTAGTGTCAAGCAGTACTTCCATATCTGCTTTTGAGGTCTTCCCCTCGAATGAAGTTGACACCTGTGATTTGTTGTTCACAACAGTATATCATTTATTGTTGCATCACTCCAAGTGATGGGACTTAAGTGTACAATTTAAGTGAGTTATAATTGTGAGCATTAACAGTTTATCTTTAATTTGCATGTGGATTAACCCTTGGGTCTTTTATGGGCCTTTTATAGAGATATAATTCACACACAATAAAACTAACCCACTTAAAGTGCACACTTCACTGTTTTTTGGTACAGTTAACCCTTGAACAACATGGGTTTAAACTATGTGGGTCCACGTATACATGGATATTTTCAATAAGTATATTGAAAAAATTTTTTAGAGATTTGCAACAATTTGAAAAAACTTGCAGATGAACCATGTAGCCTAGAAATATTGAAAAAAATTAAGAAAAATTTAGGTGTGTAATGAATGCATATATGCAGACATTAATCTATTTTGTCATTTACTACCATAAAATATACCCAACTTTTTAATAAAAGCTTAGATTTATCAAAACTTAAGCACACACTTAGACCATACATAATGCCATTCAAAGTCAAGAGAAATGTAAATGTAAAGATGCAATATTAACTCATAACTACATAAAATTATCCCTGTTATATACTGTACTACTTTAATAATTTTGTAGCTACCTTCTGTTGCTATTGCGTGAGCTCAAGTGTTGTATGTGCTTAAAATAATATAATGTAACACTAATCATCTCTGTGTAAGCAGTTTGTCTCCAGTAAATTTCACATTGTTGTAAAATGTGATCCCTTGCTATTCTCGCATATTTTTCATAATGTTTTAATGCGATTGTAAACCTTGAATAATACAGTGAGACCTATACAAAGTGCCACTAGTGATGCTGGAAATGCTCCCAAGAAGCAAACAAAAGAGATGACATTACGAGAAAAAGTTAAATTGCTTGAGATGTACCATAGATTGAGGGCTGCAGCTGTGGTAACCTACTATTTCGAGAAGAATGAATCCAGCCTAAGAACCATTGTATGAAAAAGAAAAGAAAATTTGGGAAGGCATTGCTGCAGCTATGCCAGCAAGTACAAAAATCTTGCACCTTTATTAAAAGCCTCTGTAGCTCATATTGAAAATGCAGCTTTTATGTGGATGCAGGATTGCTATAAGAAAGGCATGCCTATAGATTCTAATATGATTTCAGAAAAAGTGAACTCATTACATGACGACTTAAAGCAAAAGGAAAGTGAAGGATCTAAAGCTGGAGAATTTAATGCCAGCAAAGGATGGTTTGATAACTTCAAAAAAAGTCTTATCTTAAGAGATGTCAAGATAAAAGCTTCTGCTGACCAACAGGCAGCAGACAAGTTCCCAGATGCCACTAAGAAAATTATCAAGAAGAAAGATATCTGCCTGAATAGAATTTTAATGCAGATGAAGTCACCCTATTTTGAGGTGAAAAAGCCACAAAGGACATTTATTAGTAAGAAAGAGAAGCAGGCACCAGGATTTGAGGCAGAAAGGGATAGGCTAACTCTCCATTGTTTTATACAAATGCAGTTGGGTTTATGATCCGAACTGCCCTTATCTATAAAGCTGCCAACCCCTGAGCATTGAAGGGAAAAGATAAACATGAGCTGCTAGTCTTTTTTGTTGTAAAACAAAAAGGTCTGGACAATGAGTTTTTTTTTTTTTTTTTACTGATTTGTTCCATTGACACTTTGTACTTGAAGTCAGAAAGTACCTTGCCACTAAGAGACTGCCATTTAAAGTTATTTTGATATTGGCAATGCCTCTGGCCACCCAAAACCCCATGAGTTCAACATCAAAGGCATTAAAGTGGTCTACTTGCCCCTAAACACATCTCTAATTCAGGCTCTATATCAGGGGGTCATAAGGACCTTACACATGCTACTCTATGGAAAGGATTGTCAACACTGTGGAAGAGAACCATGATAGAGACAACATCATGAAAGTTTGGAAGAATTGCACCATTGAAGATGCCATCATTGTTATAGAAAAAGTCATAAAAGCCAACCAGTTTGAAACAATAAATTTCTGCTGGAGAACCCTGTGTCCAGATGCTGTACATAACTTCACAGGTTTATTTATAGCAAAGCCAATCAAGAAAATAATGAGAGATTGTAAATATGGCCAAAAAAAAAAGATGGGGAATGGGTAAAGAGTTTCAAGATATGGATCTAAGACAAATTAAGAACTAATAGACATTAGACCAGGGGAATTAACAGATGACAACATAATGGAGTACTTCTGAACCAGTGCCAGATGATGAGGAAGAAGATACAGTGCCAGAAAACAAATACACTTTAGACAATCTGGCAGTTATTCAAGACTGCTTTTGACTTCTTTTATAACATAGACCCAAGCCGGGCTCGGTGGCTCAGCCTGTAATCCTGCGCCTTTGGGAGGCTGAGGTGAGTGGATTGCCTGAGCCCGCGGGTTCAAGACCTGCCTGGGCAGCGAGACCTCATCTCTACAATAAATTAAAAAATCAGCCGGGTGTGGTAGTGCATGCCTGTAATTCTGGCTACTTGGAAGGCTGAGGCGGAAGGATCGCTGGAGCCCAGCAGGTCGAGGCTGCGGTTGCCGGGAGCGGCCACTGCACTCCAGTCTGGGTGACAGAGTGAGACTCCAACTCAAAAAAAATTACATAGACCCTTCTTTGATACAGGTACTGAAACTAAAGCAAACAATGAAAAAAATGATTGGTACCATATAGAAACATTTTTAGAGAAATGAAAAAGCAAAAAGTGAGACACAAATTGCGATGTATTTTCATAAAGTTACACTGAGTGTACCTGTCTCTCCTGTCTCCCTTCTACCTCCTGCACCTATTCTGTCACTGCTGGCCCTGAGAGAGCAAGACAAATCTCTCCTTTTCCTCCTCCTCCTCAGCCTACTCAACGTGAAGATGACAAGAATGAAGACATTTATAATGATCCACTTTCATGTAATGAATAGTAAATATATTTTCTCCTCCTCATGATTTTGTTAATAGCATTTTTCTTTTCTCTAGCTTATTGTATTGTAACAATATAGTATATAATCCATATAACATACAAAATATTTGTTTATGACTGTCTATGTTATCAATAAGGCTTCTAGTCAGCAGTAGGCTATTTATAGTCATATTAACAGTTATGTTTTTGGAGAGTCAAAAGTTATAAGCAGATTTTTTGACTGCATGGGGAGTCAGCACCCCAACTCCGGCGTTGTTCAAGAGTCAACTGTATACTCATAGAGTACTGCAACCATTACCACAATCTAATTTTGGAACACTTTCATCACCCCAAAAGAAAATCCATACACAATAGAAGTCACCCGCGCTCAGCTTTGCAGACGCGCAGCCTTGAGCCTTTTCCCATCAGCCATGGTTAAAACCCCACCGTGTTCTTTGATATCGCCACTGTTTACAGACAAAGTTCCAAAGAGCAGAAAACTTTCGTGCTCTGAGCACTGGAGAGAAAGGATTCAGTTATAAGGGTTCCTGCTTTCACAGAATTATTCCAGGGTTTATGTGCCAGGGTGGTGACTTTACATGCCATAATGGCACTGGTGGCAAGTCCATCAGTGGGGAGAAATTTGATGATGGGAACTTCATCTTGAAGCATACAGGTCCTGGCATCTTGTCCATGGCAAATGCTGGACCCAACACAAGCGGTTCCCAGTTTTTCAACTGCACAGGGTTGGATGGCAAGTATGTGGTTTTTGGCAAGTTGAAAGAGGGCATGAATGCTGTGCAAGCCATGGAGGGCTTTGGGTCCGAGAATGGCAAGACCAGCAAGAAGATCACCATTGCTGACTGTGGACAACTCTAATAAATTTGACTTGTTTTATCTTAAACTACCAGATCATTCCTTCTGTAGCCCAGGAGAGCACCGCCTCCATCCCATTTGCTCGCAGTATCCCTATAATCTTTGTGCTCTCGCTACTATTCTTTGGGTTCCTTATTCCCTTATTTTCCTTATTCCCTTCCACGTCTAGTTGGATTGCAGGGAAATAAAAACTAAATAACAACAACAATAAAAAAAGAAGTCACCCGCGTAGTTTGCCACCCCTCCCCCACCCCACACCCTAGGCAACCACTGATGTACTTTCTATTTCTACAGATTTGCCTATTCTGAACATTCATATAAATAGAGTCCTACAATATGTAACCTTTTATGACTGGCTTTTTTCACTTAGCATTATGTTTTCAAGGTTTATTCATGTTATAGAATTTATCAGTACCTTATTCCTTTTTGTGCTAAATGATATTTCATTGTATGTATATACATCTTATTTATCTATTTATCAGTTGATGAATATTGGGTTGTTTCCACTTTTTGACTATTTTAAATAATGCTGTTCTGAATACTGCCATTTATGTACAAATTTTTGAGTGGATATATGTTTTAATTTCTCTTGGGTATATACCTAGGAGTGGAACTGCTTGGTCATATGGTAACATGATGTTTAATCTTTTAAGGAAATGTGAGACTGTTTTCAAACTAAATGCAACATTTTAAATACCCATAAGCACTGAATCAGCATTCTGATTCTTCAACATTTTTGCCAAAACTAATTATTTTCTAATGTTTTCATTATTGCTGTCCTAGTAAATATAAAGTGGTATTTCATTATAGTTTGATTTGCATTTCCTTGATGGCTAATAATACTGAGCAATTTTTCATGTACTTATTGGCTATTTGGGGAGGGCAAGGGTATATTTTTGTTAGAGAAATGTTTATCCAGATCCTTTGTTCATTTTTAAATTGGATTTTTGTCTTTTTATTATTGAGTTGTAAAAGTTCCTTATATATTCTGGATACAAGTACCTTATCAGATATACAATTTGCAAATATTTCATCTCATTTTGTGGATTGCCTTTTTAACTTTTTTGCTAGAGATTTTTAAGGCCCCTAGTGGACATCTTGCTTCCTAGATCTTCCTTTTAACTGTCAGGCAGGTCCTCATTTACCCCATCCAGTATCACAGCTTCGAGCAACTACGATGTTAAATAATTGCCACTGATTATTAATTTTTAACCTACTTTTATAAAGAAAATTTTAATTGACAAATAGCAATTGCACATATTCATGGGGTACATAGTGGTGTTTTGATATATATCATAATACAGTGATCAAATTAGGGTAATTAGCATATTAATCATCTCAAACACTTGTCACTTCTTTGTGTGGAGAACATTCAATATCGACTTTCCAGCTATTTGAGACCATATAATACATTATTGTTAACTAGTCACTGATTATTTTGGCAAACATTAGATGTGCTTCTTCTGTAGAGTGAACTCTGAGTTAAATAACGGCAACATTTTGCAAATGGTTTTTCTCCAGGGATCTATGAGATAGATCAAATAATGACAGTGCCTTAGGGTGGGGTTTTCTGAGAAACTTCAAACTCAGTGCACGGTGACTATACGGTGCTGCTTTTTAAGGCTACTGCAGAGTTGAGAAGACAGAAATAAGGGTAGTTCAAGTTAAAATGCCATAAGCCCTGTTGTTCTCATTGAAGTAAGTGGTTTTTCTTGAATAGCCTTCACTTTGTGGCAAGGCTTTGGTTAATCTGTAGAGTTCTGAAAACTTTGATTTTAACATTTTTTGGTCACTGTCCTAATTGTTTTTTGGAGAAGAAAATCTATGGAGGTCCTTATTTTGGCAGTTTGGGTGTCCCAGCTAGTTTAACTTTTTAAAAAAAAATTTGAATGGCATGACCATGTTTTCTAAGTGTTCATATAATAAAAATTAGAACAATTATAATAAAAATGCCAGCATATGCCACTGGAAAAATAAGTCTCAACTGTGTGTAGTGACTTATGCCTGTAATCCCAGCACTTTGGGAGGCAGAGGTGAGAGGATTGTCTGAGTCCAGGGGTTCAAGACCAGCCTGGGAAACTTGGCGAGACCTTGTCTCTACAATTAATCAAAAAATTAGCCAGGCATGGTGGTACACGTCTGTGGTTCCAGCTGCTTGGAAGGCTGAGGTGGAAGTATCACCTGAACCCAACAGATCGAGGCTGCGCTGGTTGTGAGTGTGCCGATGCACTCTAGTCGGGGTGACAGAGTAAGACTCTGACTCAAAAGAAAAGAAACAGAAAAGTAAGGCTCATTGACTGTGTAATTTCAATAAAAGATATAAGGACACATGTAACTGGACTAGAGAGACAAAGAATAAAAATAGCACATGACATGTAGAAAAAACTTTGGATTGGGCATGATGGAGAAGAAAAAGTGAAAACACAGGTAGAGAATGAATCTGCCAAGACCAGGATGAGACAGACAAGTACTTCTAAATCAACCAATGATTTTAAAACTCTCCAAACAATACAATAGAGCTTAGTTAAAAATAGCACTTCCTGAATTGACTTGGGTAAACCATATAACAAGCATGCATTATCATGTCATTCCCTTGACAGCTGTATAAAATTGAGTGCTTGATTAAAATTGCAATTTTAATGTCCCACGGGTGAACCAAATGAGAATTTTTTTTTAAACATGTGGGGTACAATTCAAGATTAGGTACATAAGTTGTCATCGTACAGGAGAAGTTTAGGCCTTCCATTGATCCTCACTTCACCTGGTTTAGAATCAGGTATCCTTGCTGATGTTATGTGCTCCCCTTCCCTCCCCTGGCAGTGTCCCACTACTGCCAATCCCTTTCTTGAAGTATTATGATAAATGTTCAGAATCCACTTATGAGTGAGAATATGTGGTACTCAGATCTTTGTTTCTGTGATAGATCATTGAGTATAATAGATTCAAAATCCAACCATATAGCTGCAAGGTCCATAACTTTGTTCTTTTTTTTTTTTTTTTTTTTTGAGTTGGAGTCTCACTCTGTCGCCCAGACTGGAGTGCAGTGGCTGCTCCCGGCCACCACAGCCTCGATGTGCTGGGCTCCGGCGATCCTTCCGCCTCAGCCTTCCAAGTAGCTGGAATTACAGGCATGCGCTACCACGCCCGGCTGATTTTTTGATTTATTGTAGAGATGAGGTCTCACTGCCCAGGCGGGTCTTGAACCCGTGGGCTCAGGCAATCCACTCACCTCAGCCTCCCAAAGGCGCAGGATTACAGGCTGAGCCACCGAGCCTGGCCAATTTTGTTCTTCTTTATGGCTGTATAACATTCCATTGTCTGTATGTACTACATTTTTAAAATTCAGTCCACTTTTGATGGGCAGCACTACTGGTTCCATGTTTTTGCTAATGTGAATAGTGCTGTAATAAACATGTGTGCACCGGTATCTTTTTTGTAAAATGATTTGAGTTCCTCCGGGTATATTCTCAGAAGAGGGATTGCTGGGTCACATGGAAGGTTGATTTTTAGATCTTTTTGAAATCTCCACATTGTTTCCCACAGAGACTGAACTAATTTACTCTCCCACCAACAGTGTAGAAGCATTTCCTTTTCTCCACATCCTCTTCAGCATCTGTTGTTTTTTGAGTTATTAATGATGGCCATCTGACTGGAGTTAGGTATTATCTCAGTTTGGTTTTAATGTGCATTTCTTTGATGACTAGTGAGGCTGAGCATTTTTTTCATGTATCTGTTAGCTGCTCCTATGCCTTCTTTTGTTTTTGTTTTTGTTTTTGAGTTGGAGTCTCACTCTGTCGCCCAGACTGGAGTGCAGTGGCCACTCTCAGCCACCGCAGCCTGGACCGGCTGGGCTCCGGTGATCCTTCTGCCTCAGCCTTCCGAGTAGCTGGAATCACAGGCGCGCGCTACCACACCCGGCTGATTTTTTGATTTATTGTAGAGATGAGGTCTCGCTGCCCAGGCGGGTCTCGAACCCACGGGCTCAGGCAATCCACTCACCTCAGCCTCCCAAAGGCGCAGGATTACAGGTTGAGCCACCAAGCTCAGCTTAGCCTTCTTTTGATAAGTGTCTATTCATATCTTTTGCCCACTTTTTAATAGGACTGTTTGTTTTTTTTCCTTTCAGCCCATTTGAGTTCCTTGTAGATCCCAGATGTTAGGCCTTTGTCAGACATGTATTTAGCAAATATTTTTTCCCAAAAGGAGAAATTTTTTGTTGACCTATTACAGTATAGTGCAGATTTTTTCAGATCTTACCAATGATCATACTTTCTACCATGTATCAAGCAATACATCTTATCATGAAAAAGAGCGACAACTGTTTAGTTTATAGGAATTAGTTTCCAGCTCTCCACAGATGTCCATCCACTTGGTAACTACAGGCTTATTTTAGAAGGCCAGAAACTAATTCCCATCAGTCTAAAAATCTGCTGTTGCTAGTAAGTAAAATATTACTTACTGTATTAAATATTCCATGTCAAACACTTTTGTTGAGACTTGAGGGTATATTTAGCTTGATGTCATCACATTGAACTGATACCAGAATCAGTGTAAATGCATTTGATAAGAGCAGAACTACAAGTCAAAGTAACTTTTATGTTTGACTGTATTGAGTTTTACCCCTACATAAAAGAAAAGAAAATATCCTAAAGTTTGCAGGGAGTTCAGAGAAGAGAAATCAAGGGTAAAAATACCCTGTTGTATCATGAAACAAAAATAAAAATTTTATTGTTATCTTTTATTAAACATAGGTAATATTTGATTAGTACAATTGTATTAAATTCTTTATTTACAAGTCTTACACATTTGTATCTTAAGAATATACAACAATGTATCCTATAAAATTTAAATATCAATTAAAATTTTTTTAAAAAAACAAGAGTTTAAATTAATTGCTCTATCAGAAGATAGAAACATTATGAAAATATTATATTTTCTTATATATTTGTTTTATCAGTCATGTGGTTATTTGCTAATTGCCACTGTTAGCTAGTCCTGTTGTTGTTTTATCTAAATAATAGCCTTATGTTACAGAAGTAAATTGTACAAAATATCTAATTTCACAGACAAATTTATTGTTCATATTTTTATATTAAAATAGTAAATCATGTGTATGACTTTTAAGATATATACATTATTGTTATAATTATTTTATTTTACATAGCTGTGCTCTGAGTTGGTTCTCTACAAAATGGATAATAGCCACAAACTATGCAAAGTCCTAGTTATTTTATGGCATCCTGAGCCCCAAGGTCATTAATGAAAAAGAGACAGCCACACTGTCAGTCTCTGTCAAGAGCCTGCAATGTTCATCCAGAGGCTGAGATAGCAGCAGAAACTGGTAGAAACACTTGTGCCCAGGGTGAGATTATAGGGCTATATATTACCTAGAGAAAACAAACCCATGTGACACTCCCTGGTAACTCTCAGAAATACCAGGTGGATGGCAAGTCTTTGAAAGGAAAGCTACATGAATAGGTATGGTCAAGAGTTGGTGAGCTGGAGGCACTAGTGTTAGTGTGTCTATATTAGTTAGTATGGGCTGCCACAGCAAAATACCATAGACAAGAGACGCCTTAAACAATCTGAAATGTATTTTCTCATAGTTCTGAAAGTTAGAAGTTCAAGATCAAGGTGCCAGAAGGGTTGGTTTCTCTTGATACTTCTCTTCTTGGCTTGCAAATGGCCACCTTTTCACAGTGTCCTCACATAGTCTTGCCTCTGTACGTACGTGAAGAAAGAGCACTGGTGTCTCTTCCCCTTCTTATAAAGCTATGGTCCTACCGGATTAGAGGCCCACCCTTATGACTTCATTTACCTTAATCACCTCCTTAAAGGCTTTATCTGCAAATATAATTACATTAAGGCTTAGGACTTCAACATATGAATTTTGGGGAACACAATTCAGTCCATAACAATGACCTTCACTGGCACCCAGAGGCAGACAGAGCCCATAGATTAGAAAATAGAATGAGATCAAAAAAGATAGGAGACCATGTCAAGAGATGTCAATGGTTACATTTGCCTGTTAAATTATACAAACTCTGAGTCCAAAGTAAAACCCAACTATATGCTGTCTATAAGAAATACATGTAAAACAAGTATAAGAGACAGGTAGAAATTAAAATGATGAGTACACATATGTCATCCAAGTGCAAGTGAAAATAATTCAGAGTTCACAACACTGATCTTAGAAAAACTATAACTGTAGATGAAAAAAATACTGAAAGGGACTAAAAAAATTTAATATTCATGCTAGGTATAGTCAAAAAATATATGTAAATATATATATTTTTCTCCACAGTGGGAAACTTTAATAAGAGTCTCTTAGTCTTTGAAAGATTAGGCAAACCATTAATTACTACAGGGTGGATTTGAATAATAAAATCAATAAAGTTTATTTAATAAGTATCCAAGAATCTTTGTGTTTCTAAACAGAATATATATTCTTTTTTATTGTGCATGGAACACGTACATACATGCACGTGTGCGCACATGCACGCGCGTGCGCACACACACACACACACACACACACACACACACACATAATATCCCATATTCTCTATTCACAATGTCACAAGTTAAATGTAATTTTAAAAAGACAAATCTCTAAACACATGGGAATTTTAAAAAATGCTATCTAAAATCTAAACTATAATTAGAACAATAAGAATAATTATATAACATAGCAACATTTGTGGAATGGACCCCAAAGCCTTACCAAATGGAAATCAGTAGCCCTAAATGTTGTCATTAATAAACAGAATGAAAATAAATGAGCTCTTGATTCCATTCAATAAGCTCTAAAAAGAACATCAAATATAGAAAAGAAATTAATGATGATAAAATGCAGAAATTAATTAGAAAGTAGAAAAACAGAAGAACTGATAAATACCTTTAAAAGCTGGTTCTCTGAAAAAAAGAAAAATAGTAAAATAGAAAATATTCTGACTAGTATAACAAAATCAAAAGACAGAAAACACAAATCAATGAAATTATGAATGAATAAACAATGACTTTTAACAAAATGACCCTAAAACTGGTTAGAAAAAAGTTGACTTTAAATCTACATGGGCATCTAGTTTGTTCATTAATTTTTCAATATGTGACTGTATCATAGTATATTTATCTGTCCTATCAATGGATATTTAGATTGCTTTCTGGTTTTCTTACTGCAACAAATAACACTACAATGAACACTACAAATATACCATGTGCATATGTGTCAGTTTTACAAGGGTATTGACTATCAAAGTGTGGACCCTGGACGAGTAGCATCAGCACCATCGAGAAGTGGTTAGCAATGCAAATTCTCAGGCTCCACTTCAGATCTGATTCAGTTCCTGCTGATTCAGAAACTTTAGGGTTGGGTCCCAGCTCTTTGAGTTTTAACAAGATCTTCAGGTGATTCTGATGCATGCTGTGGTTTGCAAAGCACAGCTCTAGAGTGTGAAATTGTTGGAGTGTAGGGTTAAGAGAAACTTGGTTTTCACAAGATATTGCCAACATGCTTTCCTAAGGGCTGTGCCAATTTATATTTTGATCAGCAATGTAATAAGATGTTTGTCGTCTGTAGTCTTGCAAACACTTGGTATTATAAGATTTAAAATGTCAAAATGATAGATTTGAAATAGTACTATATTGTTTTTGTTTGCATTTATTTGATGACCAGTGAGGGTAAGCACTTTATCCTAGGTTTTTTGACCCTTTGGTTTTCTTTTCTTTTCTTTCTTTCTTTTTTTTTTTTGAGTTGAAGTCTCACTCTGTCACCCAGACTGGAGTGCAGTAGCCGCTCCCGGCCACCGCAGCCTTGACCTGCTGGGCTCTGGCTATCCTTCTGCCTCAGCCTTCCAAGTAGCTGGAATTACAGGAGCGCGCTACCACTCCCGGCTAATTTTTTTATTTATTGTAGAGATGAGGTCTCGTCAAGTTGCCCAGGCGGGTCTCGAACCTGTGGACTCAGGCAATCCACTCACCTTGGCCTCCCAAAGCGCGAGATTACAGGCTGAGCCACTGAGCCCAGCTGACCCTTTGGTTTTCTTATGTGAATTACCTGCTCATATTTTTTGCCCATTTTTCTATTGGATTGATGACCTCTTTCTAAATAACATGCAGAAGTTTCTTACATGTGACAGGCATGTGTACTGCAAATATCTTTTCCCACTCTGTGACTTATCTTTTAATTATGATGATTATAATTATATAAAAGTATTACTTTCTATGTGGTAATAAAATTCATCACTCTTTTTTTGGAGTTAGTGCTTTTTTTTGGTTGGTGGAGAGTTTGTCAAATAAATCCTCTCTGACTTCAGTGTTATAAAGATAATTTCTCTATTTCTTTCATAAACCGAGGATAGTCTGTGAAGGAGTGAATAAATAAACACTTAATAACGAATATACCAGAGTTCCAGAGTCATTGCTCACTGGCCTTCTTGAATTCTTCTCCCTGAGGCAAGAGAAATTCTCCTCTTTCTGTATCTTTACTTTTCAATCCCTCTTCTCTTTCCTCACCTTGTTTCTGTGACCCAATCTCTCCACATCCAGGCTTACTGCAAATCCCAGACACTAATTGCATATTGAGTGTTGATGGTTGAATTGATGATGGTAGAGATGAAGTTTAGTGTGGAAATGGTATAATCAATTCTGAAAGGTATAACACCTGCCAGAGAAACGTCATTGCTGTACAGAGAACAGAAAATAAACCTAATGAAAATCCATACAGAGAACTATTGTTTTTCATGTGATATATTATTTAGAACACAGATAACCAGGCAAGTAGAACATCGCATAAAACACTTTCTGAAACTGGAAAATACACTGACTGATGTTTACATTAACTTCAGACAGATTTAGAAGAATATTTGTGATGAATCTACCTTCTTTGATGATAGAGAGAAAAATACCAATATGTGGACTTTTGAAAAAAATGCTAAAATATGAGGAAATGAAATTGCATCTAGAAGATTCAAGGGAATAGTATCCCTCTGAAAATGGTTGTTGTAGGACCCAGAAGAAAAACAAGTTGAGAAGTTAGTTAGCATTCTCAAAGGAGAGCTAAATGTGGAGTCTATAGGAATCAATAACATAAAGTTGTAAGAGAGAACAGGCTAAGTTGAAAGATAAATGGATTAGAAGGAAGTATTGCATTTAAACCAAAATCCCAACAACAAAACCAATATCTCCACTGAAATCAGAAGTTATGTTATGTATAAAAAAAAGTTATGTCATGAGAAGTAAAAATAGTAACGTGGAAGATAAACTTGAGCTACTCTCCCAGAATGGAGAGAAATGAGCTAAAAAGTGACACTGAAAGAAAGAAAAAATAATGAATATAGAATAATGAATACAAAGATAAATTTTTTTGCTTGGAGAAGACAAAAGAACTAATGGAACAAACCAACACTAGTTCACTCATTTATTCAACATATATTTACTGAGTCATTTAGCATGAGCTATGTACTGTGCTAGGTGCTGCATAGACTACTATGAGCATGTTAAATATGACTACTTCCTTCATGTAAGTTTTTATCAACTTAGATAGATATTACAGAAGCAAATACACAAATAGAAATGTCTTACAGATTTTGTTAAGCATTATAGAGGAAAGTAAAACAATAATTAAAGATATAACAGAAGAAAGTTTTAGTGAGCTGAAGAAAGACCTCCACATGGAGCTCGAAAGCACCATTTTCTTGTCAGACAACACCAGTAAAGCTGCAACAACAGCATGTAGATAAAGACACCATCTAAATCACAATTTTCTAATTATAAGAGGGGAAAAAAAATCCCACAGGGGATTTTGTAGAACAACAACAAAGGAGACTCAAATCCCGCAGGGGATCATGTAGAACAACAACAAAGTTCATAGCAGAACTGTCTCTTCAATGCTAAGTGTCAGAAACTTCTGGAGTGTCATGTCTAGAGGCCATGGAGGGAAAAAAAGTGATCCATGAATTTCATACCCTGTAAAGTGACTTCCATGTGCAAAAGCACATGACTTTATCAGATAAATAAACTCTTCAGAGTATCTTTAATCCATGTATTCTTCTTGTAGAAACTATTAGTTCAACAGAACAAGATGAGAAGGAACTCAAGTATGAAACTAGCTTGAATTGAGATAAAGCTAAATTATTGATGTACACAAATTAGGAAACTGAATAAGTCCAGGGTAAAAAAAAAAAAAAAAAAAAAAAATGGTAGGGAGGGTATAGGTTGGAGGGGAGAACAGATCTTACAGGACATGCACTTTTAAAAAAAAATCTCTTCCCCTTTGAAAAAAGTATATCCAACTTTTTCAGAAACATATTTCACAGATCATTGAAAACAAGTATCTATTTCAAATTAAACAAGGCTTTCCCATTTCCATAAGATGAAGGTGAATAATCTAATAGAAATTTTCTTTAAAAAGTAAGGATTAGCCAAAGACAATAAAAACGTGATCAAACGCAAAATAAAAAGAAATTTTAATTTATCAAAATTAAAAGGACTAAAGAGATACTATCTGGTGTTGGCAAGTGTAGGCAGAAATATACATTGATTATGCAATGTTTATAGAAATGTAAATTGGAATGGTTTTCCTGGAGGGCAATTTGGCAAAATATGCCACATACCTTGCAAGCATGCATTACTCTTGCACACTTGTAATCCACATCTAGGAATTTTTTCTTGTGTCTTTCCTTCATAGCACTTCTCTCTGTTTTTAAAAAATCAGTTTTTAATTGTATGATTATATGATTCATGCCTGTCTCCATAAAAGCAGAGGTAAGTCTTTTGTGTTTAATATTGTATCCTAGCATGCAACATAATCTTGAATGAATGAATAAAAATATTTTTTTTTAACATACACATATGTGCACATGTTATAGGACAATTTGCTGTGAACTAGGGCACAGGCAAGGGAATACTGGAGCTGGCTCATACCAGTTATTCTGAACCTTGATTGTGGTGATGGTTACACAAATCTGTACATGCATTAACATTATTAAACTGTCAATTATATGGGTTTTTAATTAACAAAGGAAAAATGTAATATATATATTCAAAATTCAAAAACTCTCTCTTTTTTTTTTTTTTTTTGAGTTGCAGTCTCACTCCGTCGCCCACACTTCTGGCCACCACAGCCTCGACCCACTGGGCTCCGGCGATCCTTCTGCCTCAGTTTTCAGAGTAGCCAGAATTACAGGCGTGTGCTACCACGCCTGGCTAATTTTTTTTTTTTTTTTGAGTTGGAGTCTCACTCTGTCACCCAGACTGGAGTTCAGTGGCCGCTCCCGGCCACCGCAGCCTCGACCTGCCGGGCTCCGGCGATCCTTCCGCCTCAGCCTTCCAAGTAGCCGGAATTACAGGCATGCGCTACCACGCCCGGAAGATTTTTTTTGATTTATTATAGACATGAGGTCTCGCTGCCCAGGCGGGTCTCAAACCCATGGGCTCAGGCAATCCACTAGGCCTCCCAAAGCGCTGGGATTACAGGCTGAGCCACCGAGCCTAGCCCCAAAACTCTTATTCTACTATATTTTACTATTTCTATGCTCTTGGGGCTATTTATGTGTGTTGTATCTAATGATGAAAATGGTATTTGATTGTATGCTATTGCACATCTCCTCTGAACTCTGTGTCCAGTGACATCACTATGGCAGCTATAAATTGACCACGAAAGAATGTTTATACCACAAAAAGTAAATCAGGGTTTTTCTCTTTGGAGAGTCAGTTGCTAGATATTTACCAGCTCTCTCTTTTTATGAAGCTAGGATTTATAAGCAGATGTTCCACGAACATTTGGAGTTTGGATACTGCTGAAAGAAGGGATGGAAAAGTGAGTGGGCAAAGAGCTTCCATCTGTTTATATGTCCTGTATCTGGAATGTATACAGGAGTAGAGGAGCTATTTGGGGACATGTGACAGAGGCCTAACATTTTCCCTTTTCAAGCAAAATTATTAAAGTATGTCTGAAAGACAGAGGTTACTGACCTTAGCTACTTGTTAGGAGAGAGACCAAGACCCCAGTAGTAAACACTGTTGAGGCACCTATTCCCGGTTGCTGAGAACATTGGCTACTCGTTTCCCCAGAGAATTGCCCTTGACTGACCAGAAGTTGCCTTGCCTAAAGGTTATGCTCTTTACTACTTTCCTGGAATCAATCCTTACTACTTTCCTGGAATCAATCCATAGCCAACGATGAACTGAAATGAGTTATAAAAGGTAGGATCCCTTTACCTCTAAGTGGGACAACTCTGTGAGGCAGTTCATGTTCCAGAGCTCTCTGCTCAGGCTGAAGTCAACTCAGGCTAAGATCACATCCTTGTTTAGCTCCTTCCCTTGCCCTGCCCTGTTTCCCTTATTCCCTCCCCCTAAGAACACTGTTTATTAGATTATGATCAAAAATCCCCAATTTCAAGTTCTATTTGTAAGTTTCTTGATCTTAGAACCAGAAAGTGACTTCACTAGAAGAGCAGGTGAAGACTTGACCAAGAACTGGGGCATGTGTTGGCTTCTAGGTGCATCCTACTCCTGTTCCAACACAGTCATCCTGTTGGCAGGTTATACTCTCAAGAAGTGACCATGTAGATGAACCCAAAATCTGAAGGTTGAAAGACAAAACCATTTCAATCATGAAGTGCCCTTATCTGAACAAAACAATGAGGTGAGAGCATCTTCCCCATCCCTCCAGGACCCATGAAGCTTGGGCAGGGACCAGTAAATGCAGGATCAGCAGGATTGCTCTCTTGGTAGATACCCTGAGACCAGTAATCAGTGATAATAAGCCTCAGGATTTGTGGAGACTAGTGGAGGTAGGATCTAGAGACACCCATAAATGATAGTTAAGTTAGGATCTTATCTCTGGGCAATGTTGGACTGTTAGCAAGCAGCAGTGCTCCTCGCTTCATCAAGAGTAGAGAGGGCAATAATGGGAAGACGTTACAATAATGTTGATGCATGAATGGCTGACTTCTGACTTCATGGGTATCCAGTGGAGTTTCTGCTTCAGTGCTGAAGAGTTGAAGGCACCAATAATGAAAGAGGAGCCCTTAGGGAGTCTTTCATATATTCATTCAACAAATATTACTGAGTCAACCATTTGCCAGGCACTGTTCTACATTGTCTTAGGTCATGTTCCCTGGAAACAGGTTGTGTAGTAGAAGTTAGTCTGCTGGAAGTTTACAGGGAGGTAGTCTCAGGAATAATGTCAGCAGGAAAGTTAGGAAAGCAGGATATCATAGGCCTCAGCCAATACCACAGAAAGCTCTAGAATTGGAATGGCCTTTTGGAGTTGTTCGAAGTAGGGTTGAGAGTGCTGGGTCTTTTTACTCTCAAGCCTACAGGTCACTGGATGTGGACTACCTGTGTGGAGGAGATGTAACCTTGGAAGAGTAACTCCCTTTGACTGAAGGCTATTCCTAGAGGACTCATCTGTGAGCCAGTCCTCTGAGAAGGTTGAGTGATGAGTACCTTGGTCCTGAACACGTGGTCTGGACAGTGAACTGTGTCATCCCTTACATAGATACCAGGATAAAACTGATCAAAAGAGACAAACCCTCACTTTATGGAGATTACATTTTTTTTAAGTGAGAAAGCAGGATTTATTGAGAGGACAGACAAGCTCCCACAGTGGGAGGAGACCGGAAGGGGTAGCCTGAGATTACATTCTAATCAAGAGAGACAGATAATAAATGGAATTCCCATGAAAATGTTATCACAGTGATCATCTCTGGATGGGTTGATTTATAAGTGATTTTAATTTTTCCTCTTCTTGCATTTCCTGAGTAGCCAGTTAATAAGTATGTATTACTTGGATAATTAAAACACAAACATTACTTTTAAAATCTTCTGGAAGAATGTATGGGTAAGATCAAGATTAATTTTGATATGTAGAATCATCAGGGCAAATTGTTTTATCAGCTGTTTAAATAATAAGATGCAAGACTGGTCAGGCAGATCAATGGAACCAAACAAAAACTGCAGAAAAGAACCGTGCCTGTTATAACAATTTGGTCTGTGATGCAGGTGGCATCATAGCAGGGTGTTTAAGGGAATGGACTGTTTGGGAGTCAGAAAGTCTATGTTGTTGTCTGTGTCCGGCTCAAACTCTCTGAGGTTCAGTTCCCACATCTGCATAATGCTGTGAGGCTTAAAGCAAGTGATGTATGCTAATGTGTGTAAAAGGAATTAGTACAATTCCAGGCATGTAGCAAGTACTGATAAATGGCAGTGGGGATGATTATTAATAAAATCATTAACATTCACTCTAGATATACTAAAGATTTTATGCAAAAAAGAGGAGAAAGTACATTTTAGGCGAATTAAAGAATTATATATAAAAAACTATCACTACATTCCAAATAAATTTAATCATTTTAAAAATCCATACATTAACATTTAAGTGTTCTCAAAAAATGTTAAAATTATAACTTTACATGCAATTTAAGCAAAAAAAAATTTTTGAGAAGTGAAATTTGGGCATCATTAGAAGTCTTCTCACGAAGGCTAGACTTTTCCCTTGCAGAATCAATTTGCTTCCCTCCACTCTGATGGAAGCAGGAACTATGCTTCTTGTTTGGAAATTCCTTCTAAATATCTATTTAGAATTCTGCAGTTGCAGTCTACCATTTTCTCTCCGCCCCCTGTCTCATATTTTACATCTCCCAAAGCTCCGCTAATAGGAGCCATCTCGAGAGACATTATCTGACCTCCTCTACCTGAGATCTAATAACTGAGAGTTTTCAGATGTTTAAAGTGTCAGACATACCATTATCCAAGGAAATATTTTACCTAGCAATTTACCAAGTTTCACAAAACCATTTTCCCAAACACTGACAGTGCTTTGTGAAGGATAAGTAAGATAAGTATAGAAAATTGCAGGGATGAACCAAACATCCAGTGATTTCACAGATGGATCATTGCCAGAGCCTCCTGAAATCTTGTTTATCTTGTTAAAGATAAATTAGTTAGAAATGAGCAAAGTGGTTTTGACAAAATAACTGTATTTGGCATATGTTTATGCTGACCTTCAAAAGCATTCCAAGAATTTTATACGTTTTAATATTAATGTTTTTTCACTAGCTCCTCATGCCCAAGTAACACTAAAAATAACTTTGCATATTGTTGTTATTTTATTTGTTAATTGCTCATCACTTTTTAAATATGATACTTGTATATAACAGAGAATTATGAGAATAGAGAACAGTAAAAAGAGGGGAAAGTCAATATTAAACTCATGAAAGAGATATAACTATTACTAACATTTTAGGATATTTCTTTTATCTTGCTTTCCATGTATATACAGAGACCTAGCAAAATTGGGATTATGTGGTATATAAAGTTTTATCTCCTTTTTAAAATTTAAGATTATGTAGTAAATTTATGTTTACCTCATTAAATGATATTCAAAAACTTGATTCTTAGAGATTGTTATGTATATGTACTCTTATATTTAGTCATTTATCCAGGTGATTTCTTACTTTTAGATATGTAAGTTGTTTTCAATTTTTCACTATTATATGTAACTTCTTTATATATATTTATCAATAAATCTCTTTATTGTTGGATTTCTTATTTTTGTAAGATAAAGTGCTAAAAATATACCTACCAGTCAGAAGGCATGAACATTTTCAAGGTTTTTCATGTGTTAATTTAACCTCTCTGCATCTCAGTTTCCATATTGTAAAATGAAATAATAATAATACCAACTTCACATGACTGGTCAGAGGATCAAGTGAGATAATTTATTTCAAATTTTTAGCAAGCTATAAAGTAGCATACAGTTGATTATCATTAGTCATTCCATTCCATTCCATGCCAATCCATGCCAGTTGTTTCCCAGGTAAGCTAATTAGCTACATCCTATTGCAAGCTTGCAGAACACAAAGGCAGACCATTAATAAGTTCCTGAGTAGCCAGCAGCTGCTGGGGCCTAATGCTAGCATTTTGTTCCCTTGGGAATTCACCAGTGTTTTTGCTCCATTTTCCTACATGTAGTTATAGGATATAGTGATTTGAATGGGATGGAACAGAGCAGTTTGAGGAGTGGTTAAAAAAGAAAAACTTACCTGTTTTCTGTCATCCTGAGGTCTAAAACCTGACCTCATTTTTTTTTTCCTCTCACCCAAATTCCTAACTAAAAGGCTTGGTAGTCACTGCCAGATAAGGACTTTCTAAACAGGGTTTTATTACCCCATTTCTCTATATCCTAAATGTTGTTTTCCAACCTGACTCTGGTATAACATAACATAACATAACATAACATAACATAACATAACATAACATAACATAACATAACATAACATAACATATAAAGAAGGCTTATGGCCCTGAAAAGCCTAGCAAACACTCACCTATCCTCCCTGAAATCTGTCACATAAAGAACTTCATCTACATATCAACAAACCGGAGTTTCCACCCCCTTATTTTAACAAAGCATCTCCTCCACTGATTTCTCAAATTCTTTAGATAGGAACTACAAATTTCCAGACAAGAAATCTTTGAATCTGCCAATGATCTGCAAGTCCCCGCTTGGAAAGGTCCCTCTTTCCTGGGTCAAACTAATTAAAATCTCACACATGTTGATATATGGTTTCTGTAACTCCTGCCTTCCTAAAATGTATATAACCAAGCCACTGTTCAATCACAGTGGGCACATTTTGTCAGGACTTCCTGAGGATGGGTGTTCTGGACTCAAGTCCTTGTTTGGCTCAAGAATAAACCATCTTAAAATATTTTACAGAGTTTGGCATCTTTTCGTCAACAATTCCACGCCCAAAGATTCAGCACAGCTCTGAAAAGTCTAATCACAAGGCATCATGTTCTGTGGAACCACAAAGAGTGACTAATACATATAATAGTTCCTATTTTTATTTTGAAATTTAATTTATCATTATTATTATTTTTAGAGAAAGTGTCTTGCTGTTACCCAAGCTGGAATTCAATAGTGCAATAACAGCTCACCACAGCCTCGAACTCCTGGGTTCAAGCAATCCTCCCATGTCAACCTGCCAAGTAGCTGAGAGTACTGGCATATATCACTGTGCCTAGCTAATTGTTTATTTTTTGTAGAGATGGGATTTTACTATGTTGCCTTGGGTGGTCTTGAACTCTTTGTCTCAAGCAGTCCTCCTGTCTCAGCCTCCCAGATTGGTGGTGTTTTATTTTTTAATGGAAGATTAACTTCCTGAATACATTCCTAGAATACATATTTACACTCATAGACATACACATGCATTCACCATATGCATCATGACCAGGTTCAACATTAAGTTTTAGGGAAATGGTCTCAGAGCCAAGGCCAGCACATCTGGGTTCATTCCTGGTGGAGGTCTGAAACTGCAACGGGGAAGATGAGGAAACAAATTCAAGAAAGCACTCAGCAGAACCCCTCTGAAGTCTATCTTCAGGGCCAGAGCTCTCTGACCATAAACTGTCTAAGGGATAATGAGCTTCAAGTCACAAAGTGAAGCAAAATATGAGAGAAATTCAGGCCAGTTACATAAAGTTGAAGTGACTGGTATGCTAAGGGACAGTAATGGCTCACAAGGAGAATCTCATTTCATCTTTAATTTGCATATGGTGAAGATTGATTTTCTACGGCTAATCCAAATTTATGACACATCAGGTGATATTTAAAGGACTCAATGGAGCATTTAATAGCCAAACATTTTTCCTGATTAGTACCCACTTGACCTGGTGGCCTGGAGATGAATGCTGATCACACTGCCCCCTCCTCCTTCCAAAGTGACTCTATGCAGAATAGCTGCCAATCAGGAAGCAGAAGAACACAGCCAGCTTGTAGTCACTGTATCCTGCCACTTAAAAGTCAGGAGCTCTCAAAGTGCAGGGGGGGCTTGGTGGAAGAGAACTGGTGGGTTTGCTTGTCCATCTTTCAAAAATTACACTTGTCAGGAACTTTATAGCTTTCACACCCCAGCCTCATTTATGTAGAATATACTTATAAGGCATTCATTATATGCCATTCTTTTCTTTCACATAATCTCAAAAATCTTGACAAATCCCAATTGACAAATGAGAAAACTGAGTCTCAGAGAAATTAGGTAATTTGCCCAATCACCTAACTAATAAGTGGTAGGACCGGGATTGAAATTCAGGGCAGAGTGACTCCAAAACTTAGACACTTTCCAGTTTAGCACTGCTCATCAAAGATGCATAGCTCACTGCTTTGGATGGTATTTGGATTCAAACAGAATTTATCAAGGTATGGGTCAAGGCATGGGGGAGAGAGAAGGCAGAACCAGGTCAGAGGTCTCTACGTAAATCTGGAAGCCAGATATCAGGAAATTTTGATCTTGGGTTTCTTCAGAACCCTGCTCCAGGGACCTCTGAAGAGAATGTAGGGTTGTAGAGCCTGTGTTAATCACTCAGCATGAATATCTTCATTATTCCATTATCACAGGTAGGCCTATCAACAAAGTTTCTTCTCTAGAAACAAATGTGTCCAGTCTTTAGTTTCTCATCAGTGAAAGTGGATTCTTCACCAAGATGGCCTTGTTTGTTCTCAAGAAAACCATGCAGGCTTGGTTTCAAGATTTCAAGAGTATATTATTTATCTAATGATGCATAAGAAAGAACCTACTAAATTTGATGGTTTAGTATAATAACGAATTTTCCCCTCATAATTCCATGGGTCAATAATTTGTGCTAGGATTAGCTGGGTCACTTTTCTGTTGGTTTTCCTGAGGACACTCATGTGACTGTCATCATCAGGCAGTTCCACTAGGGTGGGATGATCCTACACGACTCACTCACATGTCTGGCTGTTGGTTACAAATTCACTCTCTACATGCTTTCTCATCCTTCAGCCAGCTGGCCTGGGCTTGTTCACACAGTGTTGTCAGGGTCCCAAGAGGGTAACAGCAGAAGATGCAAGGCCATTTGAGGCCCAGACTTGGAACTCTAACACTATCACTTCTAGAACAATCTGTTGTTCAAAGCAGGCCACAATATGCCTAGATTCAAAGGGATAGAGAAAAAGACTCCACTTTTTAATGTGGGAAGAAAAGGAACACGAAAACAGAAATGAGAGAAATTTGTGGCCATTTGTGCAGTCTTTCACAAGGAGAAAATAATCCCACCTGGACAGAGAAGATGCTCTACATTCATGTTCTTCAAACTCTAACATGTACGTGAATCACCTTGGGAACTTGTTACAATGCAGGCTCTAATTCAGTAGGGTTAGTATGGGGCCTGAGGGTCTGTTTTTCCAACAAGCTTTCCAGTGTTGCTGATACAATTGGTTCACAGACTGCAGTTGGAGTAGCAAGGTCCTTATCACTGACTTGGGGTAAGTCCACACCCTTTCCTGCTAAGCTGGGGTAGTACTGGTCTGGCTAACAGGGTACTGGTTCTTCCAAGGGGAGAGAGCCACCCAGCCCGTGCCTTCAGTTTGGCGTATATGACCAATAAACTCAGTTAATGGAGTATGTACATTGCAAGTCTACTTTGAGAACCCTAGTGGCCTGACACAAACTGTATAACTGTTGGAAGTACTTCGTGGTAGTTCCGTGTCTGTGTTTTTTGCATGGTTTTGTATTCACATTGGGAAAGATTGTAAATGTTAATATTATTATATTATTATATTATAATAATATTATTATTGAGTTGGGAGTCTTACTCTGTCACCCAGGCTGAAGTACAGTGGTATGACCATGACTCACTACAGCCTCAAATTCCTGGGCTCAAGTGATTCTCCTGCCTTGGCCTCCCAAAGTGCTGGGATTACAGCTGGGCAACCATGTCCAGTCAAATGTCAATATTAAAATGTTCACGTTGACTTTAAAAAATGCCATCAATCTCTTCAATAGGATTTTAAAAATAAATTCAAAATTGTTTCACATTTCAAGTATTATTAGAACAGATTGCTTAGACCAGATGGATAGTTCTCTGAGTTCTTTACCAGAACTGGTAAAGCTTGTCTAATTGTATTCAATCACAGTTCTCCCACACGATAACTCTTCTCCCATCAAGGACTGTGCATACCATGGTATTAGGCAGGGACCCAAGCTCAGGAACAAATATTCAGACAATAAAAAAACCTAGGTTAAAATCTGGGACTCTGGTCACTAGGAACCCAGAGTATATCTTTCTTTCTACGTGAGCTGGTGATGCAGTTTGTAATAACAATAAAAGTGAATGTTTTGAGTATGTGTCTGTTTCTGGCTGCTGTGGAAGCAATAAGGCATTTATAAGCAAAAGTGACCAATAATTACATTTGTTACTTTGTTTCATTTTTAGATGTCACTAAGCTATTTTATTTTTGTCCTCACAAATGCTAATCACCTGGGGAAACTGTGGCAATGCATATAGCTCTTCTTTGGATAGTGTGGTGCTACAAATTTTATAAATGATATTAAGAAACACAGACATAGATGATGGGCCACGAATGTGATTATCTTTCCCTCTGGATGAAAAGAAATAAAACTCATGCATCAGATGAACACCAAGAGACAGTTGTCTGTTATTCATCACTGCCCAGATTTATTTCAAAATGGAGGGTTGAAGTACAATACATTAGATAAGGAAGAGAAAAAGTTCTAGTTATAAATTACTAGAATGTTAGTATTCAAAGGAAATACAGAGATAAATTAATACAAGCCTCTTACTTTAAGATAAAAACAACAACAACTGGGAGTCAGAGAGGTAACATGACTTCCATGAAATCACAGCTATTCCTCCTGATTGTTCTAATTTACTCTATAGTGAAAAAAACATGAAGGTAATTGGGCATTCTGAGGTTGCTGTTGTACTATTGGCCCTGTCTGTAAGATTTCTTATACCTTCATTGGAAACTTCTGGCTTATATTTGAGATTTTTCCAAATTATTTGCTCAAAACTGTGAGTCAGATAAAAGTCCTATTTTTTCCCCTTATAGCTTGTTCCATTCTTTTCTGCAAGTTTCTCATTTCAATGTAACATTTTTATTAAAGTCACACTGACAAATGAGGGAAATAAAACCCTTCTGAGGGTTGCTTTCCACCAATCTCTCTCTCTGTTGTGTGCTTTATTAAAGACAGAAAGGACAATAAAAATCCAATATTATACTACTCAGAACGTTTTCCAGAATTATACATTGAATTGGCTTTCTCTGTGAGGGTCCATCATGAGTTCATGGAGGAGAAAGGGGGACAAATTCCATGTATGATACTCAACATTTTATAAATACAAGTTCATTTAATCCCCATAATGACTTTCAATGAGTTAAAAAAAATGAGGCTCAATTACACAATTAGGAAGTAGAAAAAGCTGGTTTGAAAGCCAGATCTCCAAACTTTTTTTTAATCTTTGTTCTATACCAATGGTTCTCAAAGTTTTGTCCAGGTTGTGTTATAGTCATTGTGAAGATTTTCAAACTTAGATTTTCAGGACTCACGCTTAAGCAGAATTCATAAATCTGGGTTGGGATCTAGAAATTCTATTATATATATTTTTCTATTTTATTTTCTATTTCCATATCTGTATATGTCTCTATCAGTATTTGATGCATAAAAAATTGTTCCCAATCTTAAAAAGTTTTATACAAACCTCTGTTTAGCTCATGATTCTGTAAGTAAGGAATCTGAGCTGTCCTCACCTGGGTAAGGTTATTCGACTGGTGTCTCTGAGCTCATGCATTTGTGGTTGCCAGGTTGACTGGAAACTGGCCGGTCTAAGATGACTTCAACTGAAACAGCTGGCATTTGCTCTATTTGGTCTTTTATTCTCCAACAGATTGACCTAGGTTTTTTTACTTGGTAGCAGTGTCAGAGATCTCAGCAGCAATAAAGAGCAAGTTCCAATGCACACACATATTTTAAGCATCTACTTGGATCACATTTGCTGCTTTCCTGTTGACCATAGCAAGTCAAGTGATCAAACCCAGGGACAGCATGAGGTGACTGCACAAGGGCATGGTTACATGGAAGACAATTACTGTGACCATTTTTGCAACCAATCTATCTCTCTAGATAAATAGATATAGATATTTACAAAAGCCAGGCTCGGTGGCTCAGCCTGTAATCCTGCGCCTTTGGGAGGCTGAGGTGAGTGGATTGCCTGAGCCCGTGGGTTCGAGACCTCATTGCTACAACAAATCAAAAAGTCAGCCTGGCGTGGTAGCGCATGCCTGTAATTCCGGCTATTCGGAAGGCTGAGGCAGATGGATTGCCGGAGCCCAGCAGGTCGAGGCTGCGGTGGCCAGGAGCGGCCACTGCACTCCAGTCTAGGTGACCAAGTGAGACTCCAACTCAAAAAAAAAAAAAAAAAGATATAGATATTTACAAAACACACACAGAGATGAAAGTTCAAACAGTACTTAGGGGTATGAAAATATGTATGTGCTCCATCTAGCCCCCTTCCTCATAATTCTACTCTCCAAAGGTAACCACTGAGAACCGGGCAAGGTGGCATATCCCTATAATCTCAGCAATTTGAGAGGCCAAGGTGAGAGGATTCCCTGAGCCCATGGGTTCGAGACCAGTCTGGGCAACTTGGCAAGACCTCATCTCTACAATAAAGTCAGAAAATTATCCGGGCATAGTGGCATGTGCCTACAGTTCCAGCTACTTGGAAGGCTGAGGCGGAAGGATCGCCTGAGACCAGCAGGCTGAGGCTGCGGTGGCCGTGAGCATGCCACTGCACTCTAGTCTGGGTGACAGAGTGAGACTCTGACTCAAAAAAAAAGGCCAGACTAGGTGGCTCAGCCTGTAATTTCGCTCTTTGGGAGGCCGAGGTGAGTGGATTGCCTGAGCCCACAGGTTCGAGACCCACCTGGGCAACTTGGCGAGACCTCATCTCTACAATAAATCAAAAGTTAGCCGGGCGTGGTAGTGTGCATCTGTAGTTCCAGCTACTTGGAAGGCTGAGGCAGAAGGATCGCTGGAGCACAGCAGGTCGAGGGTACAGTGGCCGGGAACATGCCACTGCACTCCATTCTGGGCGACAGAGTGAGACTCCAACTCAAAAAAAAAAGATAACCACTTGGAAAAATTTATGTTTTTTTCTGGTGATGTATAACTTTTTATTGTTATTCAACAATTTTTAAAAATTATGATTATATAAGTAAACTTACAGCCAAATTGTTCAACAAACTTTGTTACAAACAACTGAAGCCCATTCTTATTTTGTTCCCCTCAGAGGCAAATGCTTTCAGTTCTTTTGGCTGATTCTTTTGGTAGCTTCCTTCATATTACTAAGTTTTATTTTTCCTTTTTTTCTTTTGTTGAGAGACCCAAGAAACCAAGAAACTTAAAAAACCATACTTACTGTAAAAGTAGTGTTTAGTTCACTATATTTTATATATCACTACCTCATGTTCATTGTACTTTATGAAATCTTAGTACTTTAAATCCTACCTCAGACCCCGTAGAATTAGGCATATGTCGGGTGCCGGGTAGCGACTGATTGTGTAATTATATAATGTCTTAAGTAGTGTTTGTAT
>NW_007065674.1:165121-201628 GCF_000164805.1 Carlito syrichta
TGAGCCCAGACTCGAGCCTGAATAAAGACCCTTGTGTGTTTGCATCAGAGCTGGCTCTTTGGTGGTCTCTCAGATTTTGAAATTTGGGTTTAACATGTTTGCTTCTCAACTTTTCAGTATCTATCGTCCTCCTTCTTCAGGAGATGAGAGCTCAGTCCCTCTTTTATCTCACCTCTGCTCTCATCAAACCAATTGCCTTTTGCATCCCCATCATGCCAATGGAGCTATCTTGTCACTTTCTCTACTACCAGCCTGGGATTTAGCTATCTCCGGTCAGTTGCAAGTTAGTCCTACTTCCATTTTCTTTCCAGCTGCCAACATTTTTCTGATATTACATTTTACTTTTTCCCTTTATTCCTATGGATTTGCATATTTTCAAAAGCCCCTTTACTGCTACTTTATTGGGGTTTCAATACAGTCTAAGAATATATTCATGTGCTAAATCTATTATATCATCCTGATCTGGAAGATTTACAGTTTTTTTCCTTGATTTATCAACATTAAGAAATAGCGGCTGGGCTCGGTGGCTCAGCTTGTAATACTGCGCTTTGGGAGGCTGAGGTGAGTGGATTGCCTGAGCCCGCGGGTTTGAAACCCTCCTGGGCAACTTGGCGAGACCTCATCTCTACAATGAATCAGAAAATTAGCCCGGTGTGGTAATGCGCGCCTGTAGTTCCAGCTACTTGGAAGACTGAGGCGGAAGGATCACCGGAGCCCAGCAGATCGATGCTGTGGTGACCGGAAGCGGCCACTGCACTCCAGTCTGGGTGACAGAGTGAGACTCCAACTCAAAAAAAAAAAAGAAATAACTAGGCTGGATGTGGTGGCTCATGCCTGTAATCCCAGCACTTTAGGAGTCCAAGGCAAGAGGATCACTTGAACCCAGGGGTTAGAGACCAGCCTTGTCAACGTAGTGAGACCTTGTCTCTACAAAAAAATTTAAAAATTAGCCAGGCATGGTGGTACATGCCTGTAGTCCCAGTTACTCAGGATATGAAGGTGGAAGGATTGCCTGAGCCCAGGAGGATGAGCTGCAATCATGCCACTGCACTCGAGCTTGGATGACAGAGTGAGATTCTGACTCAAAAAATAAAAGAAAAAAGAAAAAAAAGAAATATCTATTGATGCTCCGCGTTAAAAGGCAAGTTTTTTTTTTTAAGTTGGAGTCTCACTCTGACGCCCAGACTGGAGTGTAGTGGCCGCTCCCAGACACCGCAGCCTCGACCTGCTGGGCTCCGGCGATCCTTCCGCCTCAGCCTTCCAAGTAGCTGGAATTACAGGCGCGCGCTACCACGCCCAGCTAATTTTTTGATTTATTGTAGAGATGAGGTCTCACCAAGTTGCCCAGGTGGATCTCGAACCTGTGGGCTCAGGCAATTCACTCACCTCAGCCTCCCAAAGCGCAGGATTACATGCTGAGTCACCGAGCCCAGCTAAAAGTCAAGATTTTTATCCCATTTATACTATAACTTTCACTCTTTCATTTCTTTTGATTTGGTTTGATTATATTTTTATTTTTACTTTATTTGTGTCAGATTCTAAGCAGTCGGGACACAGCAATTTTAAAAATAGACAAAGTCCTTACGCTCTCAAAGCTTACATTCTAGTGGGACAGAGTCTAAATTATATATACATACATGTGTATGTAATTATTACAAATACAAAATTATAATGTATAAAATTATATAAATGTATATAGTTTTTGGACCTTTTAAACCTGAAATCTTGTGTCTTTCTTTAGCTCTGGAAAGCTCCTCCTTCCTTCCATCTCCCTCTTGCTTTACATTCTAGAACATTTTAAATTACAGCCCCTGCATTGAGTGTTTAATGCAATGATTATATTTTTAATTTTCATGATTATATTTATTAACATTTATGAACTCTTATTCTTTTATTTCCTTTGTATAGCTATGTGTTCATGTTTAAATGGATGCAATAACTGCTCATTGGAGAGAAATTAGATTTCTTTAATTTCCTCACTTTCATAAATTATTTCTGCTTCCCTGAGGTCACCTGTTCTATCTGTTCATTGGACCATCTCCTTTGTTCCACTTGTTTACTTCAACAGCTAGTGAATCTTGGTAATCTCCTCATACTTATGAAATGATTACTATGACAATTAATATTAAGCGGCCAGGGTTTTCTCTATCCTTTTAAAGTTCTGTTTTCTTCACAGGCTGCCTGAAAGCAGACCAGATGGATCAACCAGAGATCTTCACCATAGGGGCCCCAGCAGATTAGGTGAGCACTTAATGATCCTCAAATGTCAAATCAAAGAGAGTCCAGTCCAAAGATGCAGCCCCTTTATCAGATGCCCAGGCATGTTGCTCATTGATTTTGAATCCTTCTCCTAGAACCAAATTCAGACACTTCATATGATTGAAGAAGGGGTCTTCCAAGGGAGGGGGATCTTTTCTAGCTGGCTTGATTATTAAGGAAGTGGTGTTCAAGTCATGTTTTCCCCAGCTGAGAGTTACCAGTCAGGCACCTTATGTTAATACAACAGGAAACACCATTCAAAAATTCATTGACAGCCAGGCTCAGTGGCTCAGCCTGTAGTACCAGAGCTTTGGGAGGCTGAGGTGAGTGAAAGGCCTGAGCCCACAGGTTCGAGACCCGCCTGGGTAACTTGCCAAGACCTCATCTCTACAATAAAATCAAAAAAATTAGCTGGGCATGGTAGTGCACACCTGTAGTTCCAGCTACTTGGAATGCTGAGGCGAAAGGATCGCTGGAGCCCAGCAGGTCAAGGCTGCGGTGGCCGGGAGCGAGCCACTGTACTCCAGTCTGGGTGACAGAGTGAGACTCCAACTCAAAAAAAAAAAAATTCATTGACTCAGGTTACAGAGGTCCTGAGTTAGTAACAGCCTTCAAGGTTGATGGATCTTGTGAATCAGCAATGTTACTTCGGAATTTCTTCCCTTCTCTTCACACTGCCTTCCACAGTGCTGGCTTTGTTCTAAGGCTAGTTGGTTGAAGCCTGACAGCAACAGGTGCCTTCACTTCCCTTTTTGTGGCCAGTGGGAGAGACAGTGCTTCTGCCCCAACATTCCAAGCCAGAGACCTCAATTTCCCTTGAGTGAATGTCTTACATCACATGTCCACTCCTGAACCAATGACTGGGTCAAAGGATATAACGTACTAGTTGGTTTGAGTCAACCAAGGCCCACCCTTGGTAATGGGTAGGGTGGAGTTAGTTTCTTGGAGTGAGAAGGTAGGTAATAAAATAAGACTTTGGGCACTAATAGGTTGGAGAGTGGGTGCTAGGGAGGCAACCAGCAATATCCACTGTAGTGAGAAATGGCATTTTAGACAAGGAGTCAGTAGGAATAGAGGGCTGAGACTGAGAAGTGCATCTGAATGGAAATGGGTGAGTATCCCAATGCAACCCCATAATGAAGAAAGAAAGTAGCATGTCTGTGCCTGCCTTTACGTGGAGTATTGTTTTACGTCTAGAACTTTGATTTCATTTTCCACAATGCTTCAGGAGAGAGACGTTTATGTTCAAGTCTGCATCCCAATAACTCCACTGGTCAGATTCAGGGGGTCTCTCCTCACACAATATGTACAAAGCTGGATGTATTTGCACATTTAGGGCAAGGCAAAATATCTTTACTCAGATTTTTAAAGGGGCACATAATTCTGATTGGGTTAAAAACCATAGGTCCAACTAAGGCAGCCCATGCTTTTCTTGCTAATTTACCCTGATATCTGACCATGTGTATTCTAGATGTGCCTTCTTCCTGCTTCTACAAATTTCCAAGGACTTGATCTACTGTATACTTGATCTTTTCACATTAGCTGACTTTCAAACCAATGAGGAAAGGACAAATGGTTAATAAATACAGTTCGGATGTCTAGCTAAGCATTTAGGAAAGATAAGCCTCCCAATTTCTACACAAAAATAGATTCCATATGGTGTAAGAGAATAAATGTAAGAAGTTCACCAAGAACATACCAGAAGATGTTATACTCGAATAACAACATAATTTTTAAAGTATGAAAGGAATTCCTTAACATACGCTCAAGGGCAGTTATCTTAAAAGAAAATTATGTAGGGATTAAAAACCTCTGAACATCAAAAAGTAACGTAAAAGATTAAAAGGCAAATAAACTAGGAAAAATATATGAAACGTGTGGCCAAGGATTAATGCCATTAATCTAAAAAAATCCTTATAAATCAACAAAAGTTGAATTCTCTAAAAGACAAATGGGCTATGGACATGAATAGTTAGTTTACAAAAGATGAATTACAAAGTGCTAATAAAAACATGAAAACTTCTATTTTACTTATAACAGAAGTGTAAGTAAACATTAAAACAATGAGATTTTTAAAAAATTGTAACAATCAATAAAGGAAAGCTCTAAGGAAATGAATCCAGGTATAGGAACCCAGGAATTTAAATTAGCACCACACTTTTTAGTCTTTTGATGGTTTTTAGTTTATAAAACTATGAAGTAACAAATCACTAAAAATGTGTGCATTTTTTTATTCAGCAATTCCACTTTTGAAAATGTAGTCTAACAAAATAGTCACTCACATAGACAAAGATGTGGTTTCAAGGATATTTATTACAATGTTCTTTGTAGAATTAAAAATGGAAGCATCCCACTGTTTAATAAAAGGACGTTGGTTGAAGAAATTATGGCCCATTTATACAATGGAATGCTATGGTTATTACAAATAATTTTGAAAAAAATATGTCTATAGACAGGGCAATATGCTAAAAATATATTATTAAGTGAATAATGTGGGTTATGAAATAGAAGTACCATGATCTTGCTCTTACGTGTTTATGTACAGAGATGTACAGAAATGATCTCCTAAGCAGCACCATCCAACAGACATATAATGCAAACCACAATGTATTTTTACTGTTTTTAGTAGTCACATTAAAAAAGGTAAAAGGAAACTCACATAACTTCTAATATTTTTTATTTAACTCAATAAGTCACAATCTTTTAATTTCAATATGTAACCAATGTTCAAATTATTGAGATATTTTGTATTTTTAATATTAAATCTCTAAAATCTGATATGTATTTTTCCATTACAGCACAACTCAATTCAGACTAGTCACATTTCAAGTGCTCAATAGCCATGAGGGACTAGAGGTTACCATAGACAGTGTAGATCTAGAAGTATATTCACCAAAGTTTTAACAGCAGTTGAAACTGTGAGAACCATGGTTATTGGTCCCCTACAGGTTTGCTGAAAAATCACTGGCATGAGGCCGACTGATTAATAGGAGAAAAGGCCTACAAATGTATTCAACATGTATACATGGAAGTCTTCAGAATGAAGACTCACCTTCCCAGTGAGTTACAGAAACTTAAATACCATCTTGAGATTACAGAAAGAACAGGGACTTGGACTGGACTCTGGTAGAACAGGTTATGGGAGGGGAGAGAAGAGGAAGTCTATTAAGGAGTGGCAAATTATTACTGGGAAAAATGAATGGATACTTGGGAGAATGAATGGATGGGGGAGGCAACAAAGATTGACTCTTTGTTCTCTGGGAAGTTGAAGGGACCTGAGAGACAGGCATTATTTTGTAAAATGGTTGAGCTAAGTCTACTTCCATTCTTCCTCTCCTTTGTTGCAAAGGATGATGAGATAAGAGGAAGGGGAAAAAAGAGTGGCTTGTTTTGTGAGAGGCTTTGGGGGTGGCACAGAAGGACCATGAGGCTTCTTCAGTTAATCATGTCAAAATGTCATATTTTGGGGTTTCAGTTTCTGAGCCCTAACAAAACAATCAGTTTTCTTTTTCTGTTATTTTGTATTTTTCTGAATAATCATGTGTTGCTTTTTTTTTTTTTTTTTTTTTTTTGAGTTGGAGTCTCACTGTCGCCCATACTGGAGTGCCGTGGCCGCTCCTGACCACCACAGCCTCAACCTGCTGGGCTCCGGCGATCCTTCTGCCTCAGCCTTCCACGTAGCTGAAACTACAGGCGTGCGCTACCACACCCGGCTAATTTTTTGATTTATTGTAGAGATGAGGTCTTGCCAAGTTGCCCAGGTGGGTCTCGAACCCGCGGGCTCAGGCAATCCACTCACCTCAGCCTCCCAAAGGCGCGGGATTACAGGCCGAGCCACCGAGCCTGGCTGTGTTGCTTTTTAAATAAGGAAAAATGACCAAAGAAACTTTTCTATTTGCTGAAAAGAGAAAGTAAAAAGAATAATTTTAATATCAGATCAAGCAGAAGCAGAGGGAGAATCAAGTGCACTGATCACATACTTCCAAAGAATGTTCGAGAACTTATGAGATCTCCACAGGGAAACTCCCAGTGCATCACAACCCATGAGTGTGCTTAGTTATTTTAGGGAAGTTGGAATTTTGTTCAAGTAAAAACACTGATTTATAAAAATGACTATTGCCTAAACTTTGGAAATCAGATCATTTCCTTTTAGAGATATTGCAAGTAATTCTGCAGAGATGTAATGAGGAAAACATTTATGTGTGGATTTGACTCTTACATGAAGAATGTTAGGAGAATCCTGTACTACACCTGCCTATTAAGCCATATTGATGGGTAGAAATATTCCAGAAGGGGGAACATAAAAATAGAATCATTATCTAATCACAATTTAAATCACAATTAGAATTAAAATGAAGAGATAAAAATAGCTTATTCTAGTCATTAGGACATATATGTAACACACATAGTGAGACTCAATTAAGGGAAGCCACATCAAGAAAAATAGATAAATTGAGGAATTAACAGCATGCTTATAAGTAAGCTTGTTTTACCAAATGTGAAACTGCCAATTTTAATTTTATTTAACCCTTCCACTGAACTTCAAATTCCATGTTTTGTTTGCTGGTTCCTTCACAAGGTCTACCACAGGACCTGGTACATGGTGGAAGTGTGTTACTAATTTACATAATTACCTTATGTACTGAGTGTCTATTACATGTCAGACCCTCTTATGCTTGTGATACACCAGGGAACAGACAAGACAAAAATCTCTACCCTAATTGAGCTTTCATTCTAATGAGGAGAAACAGACAATAAACAATAAACATAATAAGTAAGTCAATTGTATAATATGTTATAAACTGATAAATGCAATAGAGGAAGGTACACACCCACATTCGTGTGGCACTATTCACAATAGCCAAGAGATAGCAACCTAAGTGTTGATTGAGAAATGAATGGATAAACAAAATGTGGTATATGCACACAGTGTGTTTTAGTTCATTCCTACTGTTATAACAAAATACCTTAGATTAGATAATTTATAAGCAACAGAAATGTATTGCTCGCAGTTCTGGAGGCTGGGGATTCCAAGACCAAGGTGTCCATGTCTAGTAAGGATTTACTCTCTTCTTCAAGGATGGCACCTAACTGTATTCTTCCATAGTGGAAGAGCAAGGAAGCTCCCTTCAACCTCCTTTATAAAGAGCATTTTTAAAAAATACAGGCATAATCCCATTCATAAGGGCAGAGTCCTCATGAGTTAATCATTTCCCAAAAGGTTCCACCTCTTAATATTGTCTCATTGGATGTTAAATTTCAATATATAAATTTTGAATAGGGAGGAAACATAAACATCTAGACCAGGCATGTCCAACCTGTGGCCTGCAGGCCACCTGTGGCCCCACAGACTCTTGTAACATTATGTGTTATTTTTAGTGTTTATTTTCTTCATGACCCCATGCATAGTTCCATTTTTGAAACTCACAATCATGCCTTATTTATAACATTGCTTTTTGGCAACACATAAGTTTGTGAGCAGCTATTTTTAATTATGAAGTACACGAAAAGCAAAAATTGAACAAAAATTTCTGATGAACACCTTAAGAACTTATTAAGAATAGCAACTACTTCCACCAAACCAGACATTGATAGATTAGTTTTACAAAAACAAGGTCAATTTCCCACTAGTTTTATATTGTTTTCATTTTTTCTAAATTTTATAATAAAAAGTATTTTTAAAATATCTTATTATGTATATACACTAACTTTATTATATATTATGTGCAGCCCAAGACAATTCCTCTTTATGTGGCCCATGCAAGCCAAAAAGTTGGACATCCCTAATCTAGACCATAGCATTCTGCTCCTGGGCCTCCAAATTCATTCCTTCTCACATGCAAAATTAATTCATTCCATCCCAATAGTCCCAAAAGTTTTAACTTGTTCCAGCATCAACTCAAAAGTTTAAAGTCCAAAGTCTCATTTAAATATCACCTAAATCAAAGGTTCAAAGAGGTTCAAAGTGGTGATTTATCCTAAGGCAAATTCCTTTCCAGCTGTAAGTCTGTGAAATCAAACAAGTTACATGCTTCCAAAATACAATAGCGGGATAGATATGGGATAGCTATTCCTGTTCTAAAAGGGAGAAATAGGAATGAAGAGCTAACAGGTCCCAACCAAATCCAAAACCTAATAGGGCAAACATTAAATCTTAAGGCTCCAGAATGATCTCATTTGACTACATGTCTCACCTTCTGGACACACTGGGGTGAGGTTTGGGTCCCCAAGGCTATGGATGAGCCTTCCTGTGGATTTGCTGGGTGTGGCATCTCTCAAAGATTGAACTTGGTGCCTACAGCTTTCTCAGGCTGGAGTTGCATATCCATAGCTTTAGATTTCTGGGGTCTTGGGGGCAGTTCCGTCCCATGGCTTCACGAGGCATTCCCTAGTGGGAGCTCCCTGTGGTAGCCCCACCCCTAGGGATACACTGGGTATTGCTTAGCAGGGGCTCATTATTGTGGTTTCACCCCTGTGGCACAGTCCTCTGCCTGGGTTCAGGGGCTCTCTGGGTCATCCTTTCAAATCTAGGTAGAAGTAGCCACCCCCTCACAGCTCCAGGGCATGGAGATGGCACCTCATGGATGCTGCCAAAGTTTACCACCTGTGCTTTTTGGATGGGCAGCCTAAGTTGCAACTGTGTCTGCTTGAGCCACAACTGGGGTGCCCAAGAAGTGCGACACTGGAGTGCAAGGAGGAGAGCCTTAAAATCATTCTTCTCCCAAGACCTTGGTATTCTGGGTCTGTGATGGATGCAGTATTCCCTGAAGGACCTCCAAAATGTCTTTGAGGTTATTCTTCCTTGTCATAATGAATAGCACTAGGCTTCTGCCCACACATACTAATCTCCTTATCAAATGATTGCTTGGCCACACCCTTGATGTACTTTCCTAAACATAGCTTTTCTCTCTTTATAACATGGCCAGGCTGAGAACTTTTCAGACCTTTAAGTTTTGCTTCTCTTTTGATTATAAAGTGCATCTTTAATTAGTTCCTGTCTTGCATTTTACTGTAAGTAGTCAAAAATGCCATGCTACCTCATCAATAGTTTAATTAGAAATTTCTTTCACAAAATATACTATTTCAGCACTCAGAAGTTTGGCCTTTCACAAAACACTTGCACATGACTACAATTCAGCCAAGTTATTCGCCACTTTATAACAAGGATCATTTTTCTTCCTGCTTTTCATTTGTCTGAGACCTTAATCAGAAAGACCTTTATTATCCATACTTCTATCAAAATTTTGATCACAGCCTGTTAGGTAATCTCTAAGAAGACTGAGGCCTTTCTCTATCGCAATCTTTTTTTTGTTTGAACCCTCATAAGAATCACCGTTAATGCTCTGTTTATGGCAATGTAGGCATGCACCTCCAAAGTCTTTCAACCTGTACCCATTACCCAGTTCCAAGACCACTTCACATTTTTAGATATATGTTGCAATAGCACCCTACTTCTCAGTACCAATTTCTTCTCAGTCAGTTTGGCTGCTATAAAAAAAAATCTTAGATTGGCTAATTTAAAAACAACAAAACTTTACTATGCATAGTTCTGAACCCGGCAAGTCCAAGATCAAGGGAAAAGCAGATTTAATACCTGGTGAGTGTTCACTCTCTCCTTCAAAGATGGCAAATTCTGGCTGTGTCCTCACGTGACCAAAAGGCAAGGCAGTTCACTTCAACATCTTTTATAAGGGCACTAATCACATTTCTGAGGGTGGAGCCCTCATGACTTAATCACTCCCCCAAAGGCTTCATCTTTTAGTATTATCACATTGGTTATTAGTTCTCAACATATGACTTTTGGGGGGACGCCAACATTCAGACCATAGCAAAACTGACTGTTATTCAAACTTTAAAAGGAAGGAAATTCTGGCACATGCTACAACATGACTGAACCTTGAGGATTTTGTGCCAAGTGAAATAAGCCAGTCACAAAAACACTAATTAATATATGATTTCACTCACATAAGGTACCTAGAGTAGTCAAATTCATAGAGGTAGAAAGTAAAATGATGGGCCAGGCTTAGTGGCTCAGTCTGTAATCCCAACACTGGGAGGCCGAGGTGAGTGGATTGCCCGAGCCTGTGGGTTTGAGACCCATCTGGGCAACTTGGCGAGACCTTGTCTCTACAATAAATCAAAAATTAGCTGGGCGTGGTAGCATGTGCCAGTAGTTCCAGCTACTTGGAAGGCTGAGGAGAAAGTATCACCGAGTCCAGCAGGTCGAGGCTGCGGTGGCTGGGAGTGTGCCATTGCACTCCAATCTGGGTGACAGAGTGAGACACCAACTCAAAAAAAAAAGTAGCCCGGCTCGGTGGCTCAGCCTGTAATCCTGCACTTTGGGAGGCTGAGGTGAATGAATTGCCTGAGCCCGCAGGTTCCAGACCCACCTGGGCAACTTGGCGAGACCTCATCTCTACAATAAATCAAAAAATTAGCTGGGCATGGTAGTGCATGCTTGTAGTTCCAGCTTCTTGGAAGGCTGAGGCGGAAGGATCTCCGGAGCCCAGCAGGTCGAGGCTGCAGTGACTGGGAGCGGCCACTGCACTCTAGTCTGGGCGACAGAGTGAGACACCAACTCAAAAGAAAAAAAAAAGTAGAATGATGATTGTCAGAGGCTGCAGGAGGAGCAAAAAGGGAGTTGTTGTTTAGTGGATACAGAGTTTCAGTTTTCCAAGATGAAGAAGCCCTGAATATTAGTTGTACAACAATGTAAATATACTGACCACTACTGAACTATAGAAATGGTTTAAGATGGTACATTTTATGTTAAGTACATTTTACCACAATACAAATATAATTACAAAATAGAGAGTAAAGAGAATCAGGAGTTCAGAGGACAGAGTGTTAGGGAGGTCTCTCTTTAAATGAAGTGGTTAGAATAGGACTTACTGAGAAAGTAACATCTCAGTGAAGACTTGAAAGAGGGAGGGGATAGTCATTTGAATATCTGAAGTATATTTATATTTCAGGTAGAGAGAACGGACAGTGCACAGAAGCAGGCCTGGTATATGTGAAGAACATCAAGGAAGATTACATGATTGGAGTAGAGTGAGAAAGGAGAAGAAAGGGAGGCAAAGGCAGTCAGGTGGTGGAAGCCAGGTCATTCGAGGGCCTAAACTCTGGTTTTTCATCTGAGATGGGAGCCCCTGGAGGGTCCTCAGCAGAGCAGTGACATAATTTGACTTAGATCTAGAGGGGATTTCTCTAACTGGGGGAAGGATAGAAGCAGAGAGAGCTTGGAGGCTGTTAGAATGGTACAAATATGTTGCTTTAATAAATAAATGAATGAATAAACAAATTAATAAATGGAAACCATAAAATTAAGGTATTTTGGAACTGTTATGCGTTTTGTGTAGTGATGAATTAACTTTACCCAAAGTAAGTGTTGGCCTTTGTCCTCAGCTGCTGGATGCCGATCTCAAGGCTTCTTGAATGTCTTTTGTGATAGAAGTGTCTTTGTTTGCCTTGAAGTTTTAGCCACTGGACAGTTTAATGATGTGATTTATGTTGGAATACACCACATCAGTTCTGACCTCTGTCTAGTTCCAGTTTAGAAACTTGAACCTAACATTCAGCCAACATTGACAAGTATGTGATCAAGTCCCAATAAAAACACTGGATAATGAAGCTCAGTTGTGCTTCCCTGGTTGGCAGTGCTGTTGAGTTTTCTTAGTAAGTATAGCTGGGAGAAGGTAACATCAGAAGGACTCATGGGAGAAGATGATTAAAAGTTTGGGACTCCCTAAGACCTCTTCCTCTTATGTGTCTCCATCTTCAGCAGGTTCTGATGTGTATCGTTTTGCTATAATAAAACTACAATAGGAAATATAGCACTTTCCTGAGTTCTGTGAGATGTTCTAGCAAAGTATCAAACCTGAGGGAGCCTATGAGCATCCTTGAATGTGTAGCCAGTGGTCAAAAATGAGGGTGGCCCTTAAGACCAAACTTCCAGCTGGTGTCTGAATTTTGGGCAGATGTGGTAGTTTTGTGGAGGACTGTACTCTTGCCCTTGAATTTGGCAAACTCATGCAGCTGTGTATTTCCTTACAGTGGCTATTGAACTGTATCTCATACATTCTATAACAAGTTGTCACTTCCTGGACTGGAGGCTTGCAAATTATAGTTCATGGCCCAAATATAGCTTGCTGTCTATTTTTGTAAATAAAGTTTTATTGGAAAGAAGTAATGCCCATTTCTTTATGTACTGTTTGTGGCTGATTTTGTGCTATAGTAGCAGAATTGAGTAGCTGTGACATAGATGGTATGGTCTGAAAAGCTTAAAATATTTACTATCTAGCTTTTTATAGAAAAAGTTTGGCAGTCCCAACTTGGATATAACCCTGACTTGGGAATTGGGAGTATAAACTTGTGGGTCACTAAATAAGGGCTAATTCTTATTGTCTTTCATAGGACAACAAATTGACAGGACAGTTCATACAGGACAAAAAAAGTGAGACACAGTAATAGATTCACAGAAGAAAGGCAAATTGCTAGTTAGGTATAGCACTATTGTTCTATTAATGTACAATGACAACTGTCAAGGCTGGCCTCCACCTCAACCGCTTTGTCATCAAAATATATTATATAAAAAATGTGTGTGTGTGTGTCCCCATGACATACATTTCCAATTTTAGGCTAAGCAATGATGCTAATTTACATTTAATATTCTACAAACCTTGCCAACAACTGAGGTACTAGGTGTTCAATTCTTTTAAAAATTGACAACTGGAGTCCTTATGTCTGAAGATTGGGCTCAAATTTCATTCCAAATCCTGTGGAAAGTGAAATGCCATCCTGGTATTTCTACCCAGACTCCAGAACTCAGGTCCACAGGGTTACCTCACTCTTAGCTCCCGCCTGTGCTGAACTAGTTCTGTTTTTGGCTCCTCTTCTCACCCACTCCCCAGTCTGCCTCTTTGAACCATTTTTCAGACTCATCCACTTTTAGATTCTCACAAGCCCCTTTCAGGTATATTAGAATTTGCTGAAAGGTAGGAAACACAGAAGAACTTGACATGGCAGTCAACACGGGCAATTTAAAAGGAAATGCTATAAGTACCATGATTCCCTAACTGTGCACCGAGACACCCTGAGGCCCTGAGGCGCTGTAGCCAACTTATGGTAGTGCTATGGGGCTTTTTAAAATTTCAAGAGAAACAAAGTGATGTTCAATTTGTCAGGCATGACACAAGTTACTAGCTCAAAGTAGTTCACTGTTTCAACAGTAGATTTTGCTACATCCTTTCAATGATATCTTGGCATTGTGAATCTAGATGTTCAGGGTTACTGGGATTAGAAGCAAGCACTGAGTGAAATCAACATGGAATAGGATGAGGATCCTATCTTATTCCAAGGTTTGAGAGATATGCACATCCAAGTTGTACACATCTGATTAGTACATCATTGTGTTTGTTTAACAATAAAATACAATTATTTTAAATTTAAAGTTATAATATTATTTCAAACTACTACGAAGTTGTTTGGACATATTAAGCTGCTTGGGCTTATTACCTAATAAAGAAACTGTTAGGTATTTTTTTGCCCAGGGAGCACCATAAAAAATTTCCAAGTCACCAAGTGTTCTGTGAACCAAGAAGGTTTGGGAACTGCTATTGTAATTAATGCTACTGAAAAATTGCTGGGTTATTTCTGCCATCTTAGGTCCCAGCTCCTGACCAAGGAGCTCTACTTTTATTATTTTTTTATTTTTAAAAAATGATTTTAAAGATAAAAGCCCATTTTAAGTGGCATGAAAAGTTAATATCAAATGCAAAGTAACATCTGGACTAACACAAAGGTTTCTCATTCAAAAAACTTCCCCCAAACAAAAACACAACCCAGAAGCAAGATGTAGCACTAAGTATCATCTCCATGTGCAAAATGCATCACTCCTGTGGCTTCTGAAGAAGCATCGCGTTCTAATCTCGGCCTAATAATTCCTATTTTAAATGCCCCTTGAGAAACACCTTTAGGAAAAAAAATGTGGCAATTTTTCAAGTTCACAGTTTATTTCAAACTGTTGTTTAGAAGGATAGAGACAGGTTGAACTAGCAGATGCACCAATGGCAAGGCCGGTTGGGGTCAGAGCTGTTGGCACTTTTGTCTCTGTAGTCAGATTTGTCAGTCTTTACTTTGATGTCTTTTTCAATAGCTAAAGCAAATAGTTTTTGGTTACATGGATGCATTTTACTGGGGTTTAGGTGTACCCTCCACTCCCACCTGTGCACATTGTACCTGAGAGGTGATATTTCATCCCTCCACACTTTCGGCCCTCCCTTTTCTGAGTCTCCATGTCCATTACAGCATTCTCTATGCCGTCGCAGATCCTTAGTTTAGCTCCCACTTTTTTAGCTCTCTATTTTTTTTTTTTGAGTTGGAGTCCCACTCTGTCGCCCGGACTGGAGTGCAGTGGGCTCCGGCGATCCTTCTGCCTCTGCCTTCCGAGTAGCTGGAACTACAGGCACGCACTACCACGCCTGGCTGATTTTTTGATTTATTGTAGAGATGAGGTCTCGCTGCCCAGGTGGGTCTCGAACCCGCAGGCTTAGGCAATCCACTCACCTCAGCCTCCCAAAGGCGCTAGCTCTATATTTTATTTTGTCATCTCTGCTGTGTCCCTGTTTCCCAATTGCTGTTTGCTTTCCATGCAGAACCCTTTAGTCATTCTCTTTTGTTTCTCTGCCTCCTTTCAGACTGTATACCCTCAGGGTGCTGCTCCCTTCCACCCTCCAGCAACTTATCAAGGTATTTCCCTAAACAAAGATAATTTCCTCTGTAAAAGAAATTCTTTTACCAGCATTTAAAAAAAATTTATTCTTCTAGTATAAATTGCAGTGATATGGGAGAAGACGCTTGAATCACCAGAGCACCACCGGCACTCAGGAATAGGGTGAAAGAAAGGGCAACCTGAAGGTAAGACTAGTGAATAAAGGAGGAGAATGGGCCTAAAAAAAAGTTGACTGCTTTACAATTTTACTGTGACCACAGGCTGTGTCCCCAAACACATTTAAATCTGCCCAAGGTCCAAACACAGAGCATGTAACAGACACAATCTCTCCCTCTATCTCAACAAACTTTGAATATTGTCTACCCTCAAAAGGCAGAATTTTATATCATTGTGATGTTTTATTTCCTCCTGCAATTAATATACTGGTAAAAACTGTGAGAGCAAAAGCTGGTAATTTAGTCCAGCATACAGGTCTGTTTTGTCAAGCAATTTATCCAAAAGGAATAGAATTTTTCTTGATCATATCTTTAGGCTTTGAGCATACTCACCAACCACTCCTTGCTTTGCTTTATCCTTTATTCCATTCTTTTTAAAGAAGAACATTATACAACTTTGCCAACCTGGGAGAATGGAGTGGGAAAAAAAAAAAATGTGGATTCTTTTATGAGAGCAGATCTGACCTGGCATTTATGAAGCCCTGCCTGCACTGTTTGCTCTGAAGTCCGATTAATGAAAATATTCGTGTTCTCTACACCTCCGGCTAGCTGCAGCAATATCCTCTTCCATATCCATCACTGTCTCATGCCTGACAGAATGATAGACATACAAAATCATTCCTTATTGTAGTAGAAATCTCTCACCCAAATGGTTTTTTGTAGTTACTCTGACACATCTCTGTCCAAAAGTCTCCTTGAAAATGGATTCCACATCCTGCTCTGCGTTGCAAGAACCACCTGTTCTTAGATTTCTTTGCCTTCATTTGCATTAACCCCTGTGGCAAGTAGGCCCTCTCCACTGCTTACAACACTCTGAGGAGACATGGCACCTTTGTATTTACATAACACAGACATGTAATGGGTGAGAATGAGCATGGCATTCTTGGTGCTTCTGTTAGGAATACTTGCTTGGAATCATTTCCTTTTTTTTTTTTGAGTTGGAGTCTCACTCTGTCACCCAGACTGGAGTGCAGCGGCTGGTCCCAGCCACCGCAGCCTCGACCTGCTGGGCTCCGGCGATCCTTCCGCCTCAGCCTTCCAAGTAGCCGGAATTACAGGCACGCGCTACCACGCCCGGCTGATTTTTTGATTTATTGTAGAGATGAGGTCTCGCTGCCCAGGTGGGTCTCGAACCCGCGGGCTCAGGCAATCCACTCACCTCAGCCTCCCAAAGGCGCAGGATTACAGGCTGAGCCACCGAGCCCGGCTGGAATCATTTCTTGTTCATCAGTCTGAAGGACCCACGATCTCCTGAAATTTTGTGTGAAGAATCTATCTTTCATTTTCTAATATGTCTAGAGATCTCAATCTGATCTCAACCAAGCAGAAAAACAAATACATAAACAAACAAACAAATGAAAACCCCACTGTCAGGTACCAGATTAAGTGCTTATGGCAACTGGTCTCCAAACATGGCCAGCATCAATTCCTTCTCTTCCTGTACGCACACGTTGCTCCTTACTTGAAAAGATGGAGCTTATATATTTTCCTCCATTTGAATGTAGGCTGGCCCTTTGAGTTTCTTTGACCAATAAATTTTGGTGGAAATGATATCGTGTCAGTTCTAATGGTTTCTGTTTCTTCTCTCTCTTAGGAGCCAGCTGTCAAGTAAGAAGGCCTACTACTCTGATACTACCATGCTATAAGAAAGTCCAGTTACCAAATTGGTCACACACAGAGAGAGAGAGAGAGAGAGAGAACTCCTAGCTGTTCTAGCCATTCCAAGTCAGATGTGAGATGAGTGTGAATAAGCCATCTTGGATGTTTCAGCTCCAACAACCACCATACAGAGAAGAACCACCCAGCTGAACCCAACCTAGATGGCAGAATTGTGAGAAATCATAAAATATTATTTTAAGTCACTATGTTTTGGATGGTTTGCTGTGTAGTAGCAGATAACAGAAACAGTACTTAATCATTATTTAATTTAATAAATATAATAACCAACCTTGTGAGATATGATCCACTCCCTACATTTCACAAGTCAGGAAATTGAGATTTTCAGAATTGCATGACCTGCTCAATATTACACAGTTAGTAAATGTCTGAGCTGCCTCATAATACCAGGCTGCCTGATTCCAGTCTCATCTTTTAACTAAAATATGCTCCTGCCTTTCCATGGAGAATAAAAACTCCCGTGTACATGGTATATAATAGCGGTGCTCTTTGTTCAAAGGAAATATGTTAGAATGCTTGGATTAACAGATGCTAATGGCTCCTGACTACCCCTCCCCCTCATGGTTCCCTAAAAGAAGCCCCCATTCCAGGCTTTGTATAAGATGGATGGTGGCCATGTGAACCATGTCTGGGAATGACAGCTGCTGACAGGGACAAGAGGACAGCTGGAAAAGGAAGTAGCATTTGTTGAATAGTTACCATGTGCTACTTGCTGTACATGACCAACCGATTTAATCCTCAAGCAATCTAATAAGGGTGGCATAATTATCTCTGCTTTACAGATAAGAAAACTGAGACAGAGGGAGGTTAAGGAACTTGCCCAAAGTAACCTAGAAGTAAAGATGGAATTTGACTTCAAGTCTGTCCTTTTCCAAAGTCTGCAGTCTTTCTAAGCTAGTTAAAACCAAAGACCTGGGCTTATACTAAATGTACAACTTAGAGATTTTTAAAGTTGTAGGTAAGGGAGTTCCAGTTTTTAAGCTTTATTCCTCAATGAATTAATTTTATGAGAATTAAAAAGCCAACTTGGGGGCAAAAACAGGAAAAACAACAATAAATGGGAACCAATTAAAATACAAACCTGTGTGGGAAAGCAAAACAAAACAGAAAGAACTCTTGAGTGCAATCTCCTGAGCCAAGCATTGGGAGGAAGGCTGCACTGCATAGGCACTTGACATGGGACATTAGGATGGATCCTAGCAACAAGGTCCCTAGGTCTCATACTCACACAGCTGAGTATCAGTTCATTTCTGTGTATCAGACACTTATAGCAAAATCCTCAAGTTGCTATAGTGGGCTTTTGGAACTTTAAAATGTCTTGAGAAGTCCAAACAACCCTTAAAAATTGCCCTGCATGCTTTAAGGTCCCTCCAGGGTACCTTTACATAAGATTCTAGAGTCCACCAAAACTTCGGTGGCCTTGTAGTTCTGTCTACTTAGTGGAAACCTGACCTGGTAGCCTGCATCCTGGGATAATCTGTCTACCTTTGTGAAGACACATACATGGACATACACGTGTGCATGGACACACACGTGTGCACCACACACACACACACTCTCTGTCTCATACGCACACACATATACACACACATACACACTTGATAAGCCTTACAGTGCACTGCCTTTATCAGCAAACCCAGCTCTGTCCTAGCTTTCTTTGGGTTTCCTAGTTACCTAGGAGTCAGTCTGGATAGCACTCACTTGCTCTCTCTGTCTGTTTATATGTCTGTCTACTCTCTCAGATTGGAGGCCATGGGATGAGCTGAATGTTATCTGTGTGCCCTGTAGGCTGCACTAGAGACACATGCAGTCTGCCCAATTTATTCCTGCTTTCTGTTTCCTCTTGCCTTCCTCCCCAGCACATGGGGGACACAGGCATCTTTGGAATGCTCCCCTTCACTCAGGCCCATAGCAGGTGTGCAGGCTCTGGAGGTCTGAAGCTAGTGCTCCCTTGGTGGGCTTGCCTAGGGAGGAAAAGCATGATCAATCATTCCTTGGCTACGTCTGCCCTTGCTCCTCGTTGTAGCTAGAACTTTAATGTAGGATCTTCCCTAGATACAAAAAGGTTGCAGCAAGGGTTCTTGGGGGACTCTCTCACATCTGACATTCTAGGACTGATAGTCTTTTCCCATCAGCAGACTGCCATGCTGGGAAGGACAAAACTTTCCTCCAGCTCTTAAGGCCCAGCCCTGCCATGTCCATGTGGGAAGCCCTCCTCAGGGTCACCCTGAAAGAAGCAACACATGGGTGAGTCTGTGAGCTTATGTAGACTTTGCTCTCCACACAGGACTATCTGACTATTTACATATAAGGAGGGAAGCAGACACACATGAGAGCTGGCTTAGTAATTTAGACACATGGTTGGCTTCTCTTTTTTGTCAAGTAATTGCAGCATTTGGTTCACCCTAGAACCATGCTCCTATTAAAAAAATAGAGGAAAGAAGAGAAATACCTTATTAACTCAAGCGTATCAGTTGGTAGAACTGCTAGAAAGCAGGCTAATTAAAAATCTCACTTTATAACTTTGTTTAAAACAATAAGTACCACCCCTGCCACCATTCTTCCTACCTCATAAATGCTTCCGGAAGCTTTAGACAACTGGGGCTTATGAGAAACTGACAACAATATTTTTGGAGCTATGAAGTCATCTGTCATACCACCAGGAGGATTGGTTCTAGGGCTCCCGGCTCCATGATCATATATAATACCATATCTTGCTTGTTCCTCTGTACACAGAACTATAAGATCATGTTTCTTATCCTCTTCATAGCTGCATTAAAATGATCTGTGAATCTGTCTGAAGAAGTTCTTTGGTCATCACTGCGGAACAAGGCTCAGGCTCAGGGCTGAACAGGCAGGCATACACTTTCAGATGAAAATGATAAAGTCTGGAAGAGAGAGGACATGGATATGGAATTGAGGATCAGAGAATGGCTTTGACAAGTAATACAGTCTTCCTGAGAATCAGTTTTTATGTCTGAAAAACAGGAATAAGAATGGCTAGCTAGTTAGCTGGATATTTGTCTCACCTGTCTCACAGGGCTATTTTAGGGCTCAAAGAAGATTGCTAAAAGTAATGTGGGTTTTAAATTCCTACAGTGAGATGAGATGCTGTTATTTGGTCTCATCATATTATAAGAAGAATTCTCAAGGTAAACATGGAGAAGAGTCTGCCTTGATTAGGTCAGCTCAGAGTTACTCCTTTAAGGACTCTAGTCTTATGATTCTTCTCAAGGTCTAGGTTGATTTTATGTTCTTCATCTGTAAGGAGAGGAAATGCACACTTAGGAAGATTTACAAAATTCCCAGCCCTAGATCTATGAAAGGTAGAGCAGGGTGAGGCAATTGGGACCTCTGGCCACTTTCGGGTGGTCCCCAGATGGCAGTTTTGGTAGTTTCATTTCCATGAGGAGGAAGACATGCATGTGCCAGTTTCTCATGTTACTCTTCCCTTATTCCAGTATATAGTAGGTAGGTGTTGAACTGATTTGATGAGACTCCAATCAGAGCAACTCAAAGTAAAATGTCATTGGGAAAGAACAATCCTAGTTAAGTGACAATGCTTATAGACAAAGACCAAGTAGGAGATAATCAGCTCTGTCCACATAAAGTGATGAGATTTACAAAAAGTGTGCGCATCATTTTGAGCAGAACTACCTCAGACCAAAGTGGATAGGAGTCAAGGTATATTGGTGTTTGAAGCATCTTTAGGGATTCTCTTTCTTTAACACCCATTTCACTGATAAGCAAAATAAGTTCTACCAGAGGAAGGGAGTTGGTCAGAATGACACAGAAGATAAAAGGTAGAGCTAAGACTCAAACCCAGGTCCTCTATAACCATAATATTTCCAGTGCACTCTGGACTATAACTTCAAAAGGTGACCAAAGTTCCAGGCACATATTTTCAGTTCTTTCTCTATAGCACAAAGCTATGGCTGATTCCTTTATGCTCAATCATAGCCTCTCCTCTAGCCAGATACCAATAGGACAGACTGTCGAGGCATCTCAGGCACAACAAATATATTACAAGCCTGAAAATGACTTAAAAAGGCCCAAAAGGATTCAACATTCAGACTGGATAGGAGCTAGAAGGACAGAGTATCCAGGTAGATGGTGAATGAATAGTAAGATGTCTTGGCAGGAGGCTGAATGAGAGAGATATGGGAAGACAAGGAGTGTCAGAAAGGTGACACAGGATGTGGGTAAGAGCAAAAAAGTAAGAACTAATACAGATTGAGAAAGAAAACCAAAGCCAACCTGCTAGAAGTAGAGAATAAAATAGCATCTTATTCCGTTAAAACAAAAACAAACAAACAAAAAACAAAGGAGTGATGCCCCTGGTACACGGCATGGGATACAAGACTAACATAATTATTGTGTGACTATAACAGAATGCCTGGCCTAGAACACTGTAAATTACCTTAGGATCCAGAAATGGTTGGTCTCAACGCCTGGAGGGAGTAGTAAGCATCTCCAGTCATGAAGATTAGAAGACCGCCAGAGATGAGAAGGCAGATGGGTCCGCTGTATGCACTGCACCCGAATCCTATATCATCCAGAGGGAAAGGAAAGGGTATGAAAGGTAGCTAAGTTGATACATAAACATTTCTAAAATCTTAGCTTCCAAAACACTTTTCTAAAAATTGAGAAACAGTGACAGAAAGATCTAAGGGCTAGAGCCCTTTTTTAAAAATTGGAGTTACATAGCTCAGATCATTCTAGAGTGGACAACCAGGATGGGAGGGCAGGGCTGTCTAGCCGTGGCCCTGGATGGCATCTGGAGGAAAACCAAAACCACTGGGTCTCCTCCCACTTCTGGTCTTCAGCATATTTTTAGAAATACATGGTGTAGTTAAATGTCCCATTCTTATAAAGATTTGAGCCTTGAAATCTTTGGCTTTATTCTCAGCTGGACCTGGGCCCAGGGTGACCATCACTTAAGTGATTCCATGCCTTGGGGAGCCTAAGTGAAGGCTTTCATGTTCAAAGCACATGGTCCATTGAAGACTTGGAATATGTACTTGCTCTGATCTTCATAGTCTTCAGTTCTCACAGCCAAAGCAGGCTGACTTGAAAAAGGAGACTGTATTCTCTTCCTTTCCTCCCCCACCCCATATTATCACTGTTCAAGGGCAGAGGAAGATAATGCAATACAGGAGTAGAGAAACTGTGGTCACACCAGCAGAATTGAACTCTTGGGCTCTCCAGACCTTTTCTTCCCAATAGGCAAAACTCTCCTAAGACACCCTTTCGTCATGAAAAGGAAACCATGTCAGCCAAACTTTTCAATGAGACTTTGAGGGCTGAACCTGCAATAAAGGAAAAATGGTTTTGAAATCTCCTATTCATCCCGTATAGTCTGATAATCCAAATTTGCACAAATTCAGAGGAGGGTGCAAATTCTTTTCTTTCCTTGGGAGTATAATGGGAGAGAGGGTGTTATTAACCATTGTCCAGACTCCCAACATCAAGATAGGCTTGTTTAGCTGAGCCCAAGAACAGGTTCTAACATTTGGAGAAGTCACTTGGGCAATGGGCGGAGCCTGCACCATTTGTAAATGGCATAATACTGTGGAGTAGGTAGAAGGTGTGATGGTGGTTAGATAATAAATCAAAGCAGGGCTAGTTGTTAGCTTGTGCTAGAGACCTTGTGTGTTGGATGAATGCCAAGAAAATATAGCTGGTGCTGGGGTAGCCCAGGAAGTCCTGGGGAGACACAACTAGTGAAGACTCTTGCAGTCCACTCAGGGAGAGATGGGGAAAAGCAATGCTTCCTGTGCAAGAAAATGTGATGAGAGAGATAAAAAGCCTAAAGGTTAATTGAGCTCCCTGTGTGAAAAATTCTGTGTGAGTCACATGGCATATACAGTTTTTTTCATTTAGATATTCCATCTATGAGCTAAGGAATATTCTCTAGTTTACAAAAGTGGGAAAAAACAGGCCTGTTAGAGCTGTGTGTTTTCCCCACCCTCCCCCCATCCAGGCCCTAAGGCCTAGGGTGATAGTGCAAGGACACCAGTGAGCATGAGCAAGAACCCCTAAAGAGACAGCATGGGAGGAGGATGAGGTTGGAAGGTGATGGGAAACAGAGTGGTAAAGGTAGGATTAAGTCAAACCACAGACATTGTGAAGTGCCAGAAAGGGGATTTTGATTTACAGCTAGAGAATTTTAGCAGAGATATGATGACACTAGTGTTTTATGATGAGTGTAGGAGCTGTAACAGAAGGAGATGATGGAAGGAGGGGAGAGTAGAAGTGGGAAAATGATGGAGAAACTGACATAACAACCTAAGAATGAGACCATGTAGAACCACACAGGGTTTTTGTACCAGGATTGTAGAGGAATAGATGCAAACAAAAATCTCAAGAATAACCCATATAACTTGTTTTTTCACTGTGTAATAAGGAAAGGGGATTTTTCACAGTAATACGTCATATGAAAATGTTTCAAATTCTTAAAGAAGGAGTATACAACACAAAGTCACTTCCACTTTAAGGCTGCACACAAGTCATCTCAGACAGAAGTTTTGTTCTGAATTTTCTCCCTGTCTCTCTGGAGAGAGTTTCAATGTCTCACAGCCACAGATAGTAGATGTTCTGATGTTCTCCCTGCACATTGGAAGCATCTTAACTTCCTGCTGGCTGCAGTGCTGATGCATGATGATTGCACATCACTTGAACAGGGTTCTTCTCCTTTGGGAAGTTGGCTCTGCTTAGGGAGGGAGTAGATAATAACCTTAAAAGGCACGCTTTGGACTTGGTGCAGTGGATACTGTCGGTGTCCTACTTAGATCATCTTTACCAGACTGGCATATTTACCCCCCAGTTGGGACAAGTATTGGCTGCTAAGAGCCCACAGCTGTCCTGTTCATTGGTCTTGAAGCCAATGGAGATTATGAATTCCCCACTCACCCACCCTTGGGTAGCCATTGGCCAACTGACCAAGAGTCACGAAAGCTCAGCCCTCTTACCTCTAGGTGGGACCAGCTCTGCAATTCAATTCATGCTCCAGAGCTCCTAAATCTTATCCCAACTGAGACCACACCTTTGGTTAGTTCCACCCTTTGCTCCATCCTACTTCCTTGAGCACTCTGCCTCCTCAAAATCACTTGCTCAAGAATCCCTTTCTCAGGCTCTGCTTCTACAGAACCTGAATTAAAACACTTCTGATTCAAAAAGATGTAATTCGTAAGAACTGGATCTGTGCTATAGGTTGAAACTTGTACAGTGTTAGAAGAGCTAAAAATAGGATAGAGAAGTAAATTAATGATTTAAAAGATATAACTACTCACAGAGCTGGAAGGACAAAGTGTAGAGATTAGTGTCATCAGAATACAGGAGCCAGGCTGCCTAGGCAGAGTTGAACCTTCAAGCCAGAAACATGGGAGAAGCTACCCAGTAGAAGCTGGATCCTGGATGCAGTCACACCTGATTGCAATTTCCCACTGGCTCTTCCACTGGTTGAAGCTAATAGGAGGCCAGTGGACAAGGGAACCTGGGAAATGTAGTTTTCAGGGGACTGATGACACAGAGAGCAGAATAGGAAAATAAGGAATGGACCTAAGACCAAACAGGCAAATGATCAGCACAAGATAGGGAGAAAATTACTAGGAACACACATAATCAACTATGGTAAGTTATATGACAACTCCCCATCTCACCTCATGAGGCACTAGAAAAGCCATCAGCAGGGAGAGATGGGGGAGTCTCTGGGGATTTCCCTGCTCGTCCCTTTAATCTTTTTCTTGGACCCATGCTGGTTGATCACTGGGCTGGTCACTTCCTGTAGCAGGCCTGATCATTGATATACTAACTGCAGTGAATTCTGCAGTATCTTTCCCCCAAACTTCCCACTCCAGCATTTGCAATAGAGCATTTTTATCAACTCTGTGTCTACGTTTCTGGCTGTTTTTGCTCCTATTTGGTACTACACTATTCGATGCAAATGTTGAAGCAGAAGCTCACCTATAATTTTGTAAGCAAAATTACAAAAAAACTCAGGAAAACCACCTGTCCTCTCCTCTGCATAATCATGATCAAATGGGTAGATAGAACTCCCAGGCTTTAGTAGGAAAGGAACGTCTTCTATCTATTCTTGATGCTGGTTTTTTAAAAAAATGCTTTCCCTCATTCATTGCTCTTAGAAATACTCTGTGGTTGACTGCTTGCATTACTATCCACACTGTCACCCCCACCCCCTCCATCAAACTGTTATGTTTGCTGTTTTTACTCTTCATGTGTGGGTTGTATGAATGGAAATTAATGGATTAATCATCAAGTGTGAGCCTTAAGCCCTTTTCACACCAGTTGACAAAGCAATTAATCCCCAACTTTTTAGTTGAACTGTCTTTCAATATATGGATCAAGTGGTCCCCCTTTTCCTATATTCTAACCACTAATCAGGGCCCAAGAGACATTTTCATTTCTTGGATTACAGGGATGGTTTGGCTTCTGACTCAGTAGCTGCCTCATTCAAGATTCACTGAGATGGTGCTTTGCACACAGAGATGTGGATGTCTCCGTGCCCACTTCTCAAACATCACCTGTTTTACATGAGTCCCATGGGTTTCTTGCTTGGTAGTCTTTTTTTTTTTTAGTTGAAGTCTTACTCTGTCACCCAGACTGGAGTGTAGTGGCCGCTCCCGGCCACCGCAGCCTTGACCTGCTGGGCTCCGGTGATCCCTCCGCCTCAGCCTTCCAAGTAGCTGGAACTACAGGTGCGTGCTACCATGCCCAGCTAATTTTTGATTTATTGTAGAGATGAGGTCTCACCAAGTTGCCCAGGCAGGCCTCGAACCCACGGGCTCAGGCAATCCATTCACCTCAGCCTCCCAAAGTGCAGGATTACAGGCTGAGCCACCGAGCCCGGCTTGCTTGGTAGTCTTATTCATTCATTCAACACTTATTTATTGAGCACCTACTATGGGTTTTGCCTGGGGATGTAATGGTGACTGCAGGTGAGTAAAGGGCAGAAACCATGCCTTAACTTAATTGATCTACCCTACAACACTAGCAAGATGCCTTAATCAGAGCTTTGCTTAATAAGTATTTTCATCCTTTCAAAAAAATTCTGAGAAAAGACTGCATGCTAAGCACTGTGCTAGGCACACATATAATGATTAACATGGTAAATTGGTATTTTTTTTCCTTGATTCTTCCATCTCTCTTGGGATTCTCTGTGGGTAGTGTTCACTGCCCCATCCCACTGACTCTGGGTGTGGCTGTGAGACTTAACTTGGCCAATGGAATGTGAGCAGAGGGGACAGGGTATCAGTTTGGAACTGAGGCCTTAAAAGGCATCGCATACTGTTTCTTCTCCATCTTGGAATTATGAAATTTCACCATGGGAAGGGACTTCTTCAGGGAGTTCCTTGGGCTATTAGTTAGGGGAGGGTCCTAAGAGAGCCACATGGGCAACTTGAAACCTGAAGCCTGGAGCTAAGCCCATCTGAATTGCAAGCTGACCCACAGATTCATGAGTGGCAGATAAATACTTGTTGTTAAATACCACTAAGATTTGGGGATTGTTTGTTACACAACAATATTGCAATAAAAACCTATCTAATAAGGCAATCTTTCCAAATTTAGATTGTTTTCCAGTAACAATACCCAATTCTTGCAGCTCCTGGCTCCATGGGCTTAAAAAAAAAAGGATTTCAAAGCATATAAAATACTAAGTATTGTGCCTAGCATGTATAGTAAGTGCTTTGTAAATGGTGGCTTAATCATCAGTAGTATTAATACAACTGCCAGATTTATCTATTGGGGCCCTTTTCAGTGACTATGGTATACACACTACAATGGGTTCCAGATTAATATATGACATGGTTTATAAAGCTGACTCTCACATGACACCTAAATCAACCAGGCTCAGATCATAATTGCTCTCTGAGCCGACAACATTTTAACTTGAATTTCCGTTAATATATTAAGTCAAGACTGTGTGAATTGCAGGTGCTAAAATCCATTACCAAATCACTCAGTTTGAGATCTGAGGGCCAGGGGAATACACCACCACAATCCCTATACATCATTAAAGAGCTGGTTTTCTCAAGAACATCAGGTGAAAAGAGTAATTTAATGAGAGAAATAATAGGCTTCCAAATAAAAATTCAAGTTCTGAGAATTAGGTCATCCTAAGTGGAACTCAGAAACCTGGACCTAAAAATAGACTAATTCTATGCAGCATAAGAGACGAAGTAGTTGGGTCTGTATGAGGCAGAAAGTTAGAACCAAGACCCTTGCATAAAGCCAGGATCCTCAGATGTCCCACACTCACTGAAACTATGTGACAGTTTAATCTTGTTCAACCTGACTGGGCCTTTGTGTTTACATATTTTGTCAAACATTGTTCAGGATGTTTCTGTGAAGGTTATTTATTTTTTATTTTGGATGAGATTAATATTTAAATCAGTGTACTTTGAGTAAAACAGATTACCCTTCATAAAGTGAATGAGACTCATCTCATCTAATCAGTTGAAAGCCTTAACTAGGAAAAGACTAACCTCCCTGAAAGAAGAGGGAATTCTGCCAGTGGACTGTCTTTGGACTTGACCTAACTCTTTCCTGGGTGTCCAGCCTGCTGGCCTAACCTGTTGATTTGGGATTTGCCAGTCCTCCACAATCATGTCAGTCAGTTCCTTAATCTCTCTCTCTCTCACTCTCCCTCTTTCTCCACACTCATACATGCAGACACACACACACACACACACATCCTTGTTAGTTCTGTTTCTCTGGACGATCCTGACTAACACAAACGGTGAACTAGAGATCCAGATTCAAATTAATCCCGGGAGACCTCACACCTAGAAATTAATAAAGAGTGATTATCAGTAGGCAACATCTCTGGGGCATCTGGAAAGGAGCAAAAATAAAACTGTTTGGGAAGGATTTCTCCTACCCCAACCTAAGCTGCACAGGACACCCACAGATACGGCCCACCCAATTTGAACTCATAAACTCAAATTATAAAAGACACGTTGGAATAAAATGCCCTAATCAACAATCAGGAGAACTGGCAAACTACAAGTTTAGACTGGTAAGAACTTTGGACAATAAAAGTTCCAAATTCAGAACATAAAATAAATATGTTCAAAATGATTAAATAGAGACAATATAATATACAGTTTATTTCACTATAAAATTTTGGACAAGTTACCTAATCTTTGCCCCCTAGTTTCCTTATCTGTCAATGGATCTCTGCATTTTCACAAGACCCCTAAGGGACTCTGAGACACATTCTATCTTGGCATCCATAGCCCTAGTTGTACTGCATCAGAAGTATCGTAGGTTCTCCTCCCTTCAGAATGGAGGCCATTGCCTACCCACTTTCCCCTCACCCTGTACACAAGTAGGATCACTTTCCCCTGAGTGAAACATAGCAACAGGGACTCTCTGTGGTACTTTTACTACATGCATACTGCCACTGGGGAAGATGCCATTGGGTGTGGTTGGGAACCCTGGTCACCAACCATCTTTTCTTGGGGATGAACCAAGAAAGTGAGCCACAGGATCAAGTGAACATGTAGTCTTACAGCCAAGTGACAGGAAGGGGACCCATCAGCCACCATTGATGCTTGGCACAGCAGGGACCTGATTCAATTAAGTTGCTCTACTAAGGTGTCAGAAGCTGCAAGAAGGGACCCATTGAGGTACAAAACTGAGGACAGTTTGGTAGAAACAAGATGATCAATACTGAAAGTTTCCCATGTAAGGCTTGACCCTTCAACAAAGTATGTTGGGAGGGTATAGGAGGGTACCCTAAGATTGTTCAGATTAAAAGTGACTTGGTTATTTCTCCTAAGGAGGATGATGAGAAAATTGTCCCCATGTGTGCAAATTTCAAGTATAGGTGGGGTCACTTGGCAAGGGACAGGGAGGTGGTATATCTGATGATGCACTACCTGGAGTTGTAACAGAAAAGTAGAGCTTGAGTTGAGGAAGACGGAGATAGCCACAAGGATAGCTTGGGGAGCCAGAAAGGCAAATACTTTCCCACAACTTCAGTTAACACCTGCATGATGATGTTTGAGCCTATCTACACACACAGGGATGGCCTAGAGGGTGGAGAAGAGACCGAACAGTTAGGAAACTTTAACTTGGGAGACAAAGCACAAAGGAGGTGAGCAATTCACTCAGCGGCCAGGCTAACACACACACCCAAGGAAGCTAGAAAACAGTCATTCCCACAGTGGTGGGTGGTGTGTCCACTTAATGAAAGGGAGCTACTTTCCTGGAGACACTGGGATGAATAGAGGATCACCGGCAAGAGAAAATGTAGCAGGAACTGACTATTCAACCTGGTTTTACATGTTGATGCGTTTTTTTCTCCCTTCTCTTTCTCACTAGTGGCTACCATCCACTTTGGGAGCGGAGGCCACTTCCCACCCACCAGGATGGAATGCAAATATGTCTCATCACTTGCTGGCAGAGTCTGAAGAGCAAGCTCTTCTTGCCCTCAAGGAAAGGGAAACCAGGTTTTGGTTGCTAAATATTGGAGCTCTGAGTTTTAATGAGCCAAAGTTAATTGTGAAAGAAAAGAAAATAGAGCTTTGTGTAGAAGAAACAAGAGAGTGTAGGTCAGAACCTGAGCAAAGATTGTGGGAATAGGAGCAAGCCATCAGGGTCCAGGGTGGATCCTGGGATCTTGGGATGGCTATCTGAGCACTCACAGGAAAGATGGAGGGCTCCAGACCTCCAGCTTATAATAGCAATTAGTGATGCCTTCTTTATGCTGGAAACATTACAGAAATAGTTGAAAATCTCCAGATAGTAGCTTTTATACCACAAGAAGTCACCTCATTAGCCATTCTGGGATATGAGTGGCACAGCCAGGACACCAGGGGAGACAAACTGTTCTTTCACAGCAGGTTGCTGATAACATCTGCTACCAGCCTAGCATGCACAGGCTTGTCTGGAGGGCACATCCAGACAAATAATAGGCATTAAACCCACTTGTGGCTTTACCTCTTTAAAAGAGATAGCGCAGCAAGATAACATCCAACTCTGTAAAACAACAATAACATAGGCAGAGCCCATGGATAGGCAAACCCACCTCAGGCCTTCTGTACTTGCTGTTCCCTGCCTAGGACTCTTCCTGCAGATACTTCTGTGGTCCGCTTTCTCACTAACTACACCCATTGTCCTCTGAAATATTACCTTCTCGGAGATGCCTTGCATGGCCACTTTAACTGAAATAGCACCATCCTCAACTCTAACTCTACTTGAATTTTCTTCACAGCACATATGACTCCTGGCATCCATCTGCATATTTATTTGCTTATTTTCCTTTTCTCCCTCTAGAATGCAAGCTTCAAGAGGTCAGAGAATTTGTCTATTTTGTTCACTGCTATATCCCTATTATCTAGAACAATGCCTGGCACATGAAATGCATTCAGTTAATATTAGTGGATAAATGGATCATCACCATAGAAAGATAAGCTCCACCATAAAAGAGGGTTCCATTAAAACCCTCTTCATTTCAAAGGGGTTTTATTTCAAATCAGTGAGGTATCCTCGCAGCCCAATCTTTAAGCCTCTACAAGATGACGAAAACCAGATTGCTCTACTAAACTACTCTGCTATTAAAAAAGAAAAAGTTGCCTGGAGCCTGAATTACCTGTTGGACTGCTCCATCAATTGATTTTTCAGGCATTGATTTATCTTTGTGTAATTGTCAGAGCTGGAGAACATCAATCAGCTAATGCCTGCCACAGATCCACAGCAAGGAGATAGGGTTTGTTAGTTACTTTTGTTCCTGGCTTCATTGTTTTCCTTCTATAATTTAAATGTAATTTAGTTTCCATTTTTAAATTTAAAGCAATACAAGAATAATGTAAAATAAATTCAATGCAAAAGGATATGCAATAAAAAGTAAATTTCCTCTTAACCTCAGAGACCATTGCGTTCCCCTGTCAGGAATATCCATTGGTATCTCATTGTGATTGCAATTGACACTCTCTTTGAAATGAATCAGTTTTTCCTGTATTGTTTTGGCCATTTGGGTAGCCTTGTCTCTAAATGATCTGTCCGAATCTCTTCCCTATTTTTTACTGGGTCTTATGCCCTTTTCTTATTAATTTGTATAGCTTTACATTCCAGATACAAATTTTCTGTCTGTTAGGTGTTTCAAATATTTTCTCCCATTCAGGGGCTTGCTTTTTAGTGCTCTTAAATGTGATTTCATGAGCAGAAGTTCTTAATTTTGAGTCCAATTTTGATTAATCTTTTCTTTATGGCCAGTCAGTGTTTTTGTTCCTTGTTTAATCCAAGATATTGAAGATATTTTCCTATTTTATCTTCTAAAGAATGTGTTGTTTTATCTTTCACATTTATGCTTAAAATTTACCTGGAACTGGCTTTTGTGTATGGCATCAAATAGGGATCCAGCTTTTTTTTTTTTTCCCCCATATTGATAGCCCATTGTGCTAGCACCACTTATTGGAAAGTCTTTTTTTTTTTTCCTTACCCTCTGCAGTGCTAACTTGTTATAAATCAAGTGTCTATGCATGTACAGATTTATTTCTTGGCTCTCTATTCTATATCTTTGTTGAATTTGTCTAGATTTTTACCTTAGTTATCTATACCTCCATTATTAGACCTTTGTACTAATTCTTGTTTGTCAAAACAAATCTTTTTGTTTGTTTGTTGTTTTTTGAGTTGGAGTCTCACTCTGTTGCCCAGGCTGGAGTGCAGTGGCACACTTCTGGCCACTGCAGCCTCGACCAGTGAGCTCCAGTGATCCTTCTGCCTCAGCCTTCCAAGTAGCCAAAACTACAGGTTTGTGCTAACATGCCCAGCTAATTTTTGATTTGTTGTAGAGACGAGGTCTCGCCAAGTTGTCTGGGTGGTTCTCGAACCTGTGGGCTCAGGCAATCCACTCTCCTCGGCCTCCCAAAGTGCTGGGATTACAGGCTGAGCCACCGAGCCCAGCCAGAACAAATCTTTATGTTTCTTCTTCAATAATGTCATACTTATTCTTGACCCTTTGCACATCCATATAAATTCCAGAAAGAACTTGAAATCTATTCATATTTTGTCTAAGATATCAATTCAGTAAGAATTAACATATTTTTCTTCTTTTTTTAAAAAAAAAAGTCAGGGTCTCACTCTGTTGCCCAGGCTAGAGTGCAGTGGCATGACGACAGCTAGGTGTAGCCTTAGCCTCCTGGGCTCAGGTGATCCTTCTGCCTCAGCCACCCAAGCAGCCGGGACTTTAGGTGTGCATCACCATGTCCACCTAATTTTTTGATTTTTTTTTTTTTTTTTTTTTGGTGGAGATGAGGTCTTGTTATGTTGCCCAGTCTGGTCTTGAACTCTTGGTTTCAAGTAATCCTCTAGTCCCAGTCTCCCTAAGTGCTGGGATTGCAGGCATGGGCCACCATGCCCAACATAGCATCATTTATGATATTGAGTCTTCTAATCTATGAATATGGTATGCCTTTAATACACATACATACACATATATGTATTTTTTTTTCTGGAAAGGTTTCCTAGTTACATAGTATTTTATACTATTAAAACATATATTTATTTTATTTATAATTTGTTTATTGATATATAGAAATAAAATTGATGAAAATGTGAATTGAATTTATATACCACAATATTACTAAGTCTGATTTATTCATCTGTCAATGCTCTTGAATTTTTTGTACATGTGATCACAGCACATCTGAATGATAGCAGTCTTGTTTCCTTCTTTCTGATCACTATTTATTTTATTTATTATTCTTGCCTTATGCAACCAGGTAGAACCTCCAGAAAAATGTTGACCAGAAGAGGTGACAACTGAGTCAGTCATTTTTTGTTGTTGATCTCAATAATAAAGTTTTTTAATATTTCATCATTAAGTATAATGCTTCTATAGGTTTTAAAAACTAGACACTCTTTAATTGAATAAGAAATTCTCCTTGTCTTCCTATCTCATTGTTATTTTAAAATTCATGAATGAATGTTGAATTTTACAAATATTTCTACAGTTTATCTATTGAAAAGTGTGATTTTTCTCTTCTTATTTCTTAATATAACAAATTACATTAATAAATTTGCTAATGTTACACTAACCTTGCATTTGCATTTCTGGAATAAACCTAAGTTGGTTTATGTTGTATACATATGTGGCTGGTTATGTTGTATACATATATTCTATTTAGAAAATTTTTATGTATATTTATGAGTAAAAGTAACTTGCTTTCATCTCTTATTCTGGTCTTGCCAGATATTGGTATCAACTTATATTAGCATCATAAAAAGAATTGATCTATCATTTTCTATTCTCTAAAAGTGTTTGTTTGAGACTGGCATTAGTTCTTCCTTAAAATTTGATGGTATTTAACAGCAATGCCATTGGGGCTTGCAGTTTTCTATAGCAGAAGTATTTTTAAAATTTTGAATTTAATTTCTTCACTGATTATAGAACTATTCAGGTGTTTATATTTTTCTCCTTGTGTCATTTTCAGTAAAGTGTATTTCTCTAGGATTTTGTCTATTGAATCAAAAAATTTATTGGCAAACTGTTTATAGCATTATTTTATTGTCATTTTAATCTCTGTGGAATTTTGTTATAGTGGTTATGTGTGTGTGTGTGTGTGTGTGTGTGTGTGTGTGTGTGTGTGTGTGTGTGTGTTTTGGACCAATCTTACCAGAGATTTATCAGTTTCATTAATCTTTCCAAACAATCAAATTTGTTAGTCCTATTGATTTTCCCCCTTTTGTGTCTTCTTTCTGTTTTATTAATTTCGATGTTTTTCTGTATTATTTCTTTCCTCCAAATTTCTTTCAGCTTATTTACCTTTATTTTTGTAATTATCTGAGATAAATGAACCTTGGCTTGGTAATTATATATTTAAATTACTAAGTTGAGATTCAGTGAAGAGAGACAAACCTGGAATTTGGGTCCACCTTTTTCAGGGAATATATATATATATCCACTTGATATAAATATATACCAATAAGGGGTTTTAGCTGCAATCACCAGACTCATTTCTGCATAAATTAAGCACAAAATGGTCACTCACAGAATGGAAGAAAGGGCTAAAGAAACAGGTTTCCAAGAGTGTAGGAGCTAGGGCAGTCCAGGTACCTAGGGAACAGAAACTAATGTCGTTTTTATATTACTTTATTCAAAAGTCAAATTCCAAGATGAGAGCATCTGATCTGTGTCAAGCACCCACCTCTTGGCTAGGGGCAGGTAGGGCAGACTGCATGCAGTGAGGAGGACTGGTTTCTCAAAAGCAAATTTAGAGGCTGCTGTCAGAAAAGTTGGGAATGGATGCTGGGCTGACAAAAATAGCAAATGTCCACTGCAGATAAAGAAAGAGAAACACAGCAGGACACAAACAGGAACAAGGAAGCCGAAGAGAAAGAAAGAAAACAGGAAAGAAATGGGAAATGAGGGGTGATGTGTCTGTGAGCCACCTGAAATGACAGACTATGCCAACAACCAAGAAAAATAACTGGAACTCCTCTCCTGCCCAAGGACGCAGCATGACTTTTATGGATGTTCACAGGTCCTTTCCACCATTAAAAAATATTAAAAATTATACTTTATGACGATGTTGGCATAAAGACAAATGTAATCTAGAATCAATTTATTACAATATTATGTTTACTATTATTATGTTTCTGTTTTCTTTTTATCTTAAAAGAAATTAAACCTAAAACGTTTTTGTGGTCCCTGAAAAGTATCATGGGCTCCGGATGCTGGGCCTACTTCATTTTCATCATTCCTTCCTTTCTTCTTCTTCTTCTTTTTTTTTTTTTTTTTGTATCATGATTCCATTCAGTCATGGCTCACTGCAGCCTCCACCTCCCGAGCTCAGGTGATTCACTCAGCCTTCCCAGTAGCTGGGACTAGTAGTGTGTGCCACCATGCTCACTAATTTTTTGATTTTTAGTAGGTTTCACTATGTTGCCCAAGCTGATCTCGACATTAAGAACTCAAGCAATCCTCCTGCCCCAGCCTTCCAAAGTGCTAGGATTACAGGAATAAGTCACTGCGCTTGGTCATTACTCTTCCTAAGATGCAGCCGGCATTGGCGTTTGCTATTTCCATGCATGTTGATTCATCTTCTGGCTGCCAGCACCCGTAGAACTTTGTCTGAGAGCTCTCTGGCTGCTGGAGCTGGCTAGAGATTTGACATCCTTATTCCACCACTCTTCATCAATAAATAACGGGAGATGGTGTTTAAATATCCCAGCTCCATACCTCTCAGAGGCACATCTTCTTCACTGACTCTCAGAGGACTTAAGCAAGGTTACCTCTAGTCCCTAAAAGTGGTAACTTGGTTGATGATGTAGTATTGTTGCCCATCTTCCCTTTCCTGTTCACTTGCTCACTCTCCTACCCAAAAGAAACCATTTATTTATTCATTTATTTTTTGAGTTGGAGTCTCACTCAGTCACCCAGACTGGAGTGCAGTGGCCGCTCCCGGCCACCGCAGCCTCGACCTGCTGGACTCCGGCGATCCTTCTGCCTCAGCCTTCCGAGTAGCCGGAATTACAGGCATGCGCTACCACGCCCGGCTGATTTTTTGATTTATTGTAGAGATGAGGTCTCACTGCCCAGGGTCTCGAACCTGCGGGCTCAGGGAATCCACTCACCTCAGCCTCCCAAAGGCGCGGGATCAAGCCCAGGCTAAGCCATCAAGCCCAGTTTGAAACCATTTACATTCAGATCCTTGACTCAGGGTCTGCTGCTGGGAGAACTCAAAATGAGATACACCCTTCAGATTAACTTGTATTTGGGTATGAGGAAACAAAGTGCTCTAAAATACCAACTATACAGTCAACTGAAAAGGGATGATGTCTTCATGCCGCAGTGAAGGGAAGAACAAAGGCTCACTATTTTCTTGCAGAGACGCAACTTTGTTGGCAAGGATAGTCTGACCTTGAATATTTTCTTGGTTCACTTTTGTGAGAATATTATTCCAGAGGTTTTTCTGATTATCATACATTCTTAACCTGAACATTTCTCTTGTTTTAATTTCAAATGAAAACTTTAGCATTGGCCAAAAAATGATGAAATAATTCCATCAAATCCTGGTGAAATCTTTCTTCCTGATGTTTTGGCTGTCTGAGTCACTTAATTTATACAAACCAACAACAGCAGGACAAAGCATTTAGACAATATAAAGGGTTATGGAAAGACTAATTCATATTAATAATCTGAGCTATGCTTTCATTTGCTTTAATGTGGTGGATTTGGCCATGGGGGCACTAGGTCCTATGACTGCCTCACAGAATAAAAGTTTAAAGGAATGTGTATTTTTGGAAAGTCACTTTCTGTAATCCAGAGTTCTTTTTAAAGATGCTTTAGTTTGGAAAACTTCAAGTGAAGAGTCATTATTTACTTTGTAATTCAAGGCAGTGCACTTGGGAAACCTTGGGAGAAAAGAATCTAGAGAAATCACACACATTTTCATGATAAGATTTTGCAACAAATATTTTATTTTTTTTCTTTAAAAACATTCTTAGCCGGGCTCGGTGGCTCAGCCTGTAATCCCGCGCCTTTGGGAGGCTGAGGTGAGTGGATTGCCTGAGACCGCGGGTTCGAGACCCGCCTGGGCAGCGAGACCTCATCTCTACAACAAAATTAAAAAAATCAGCCGGGGCGTGGTAGCGCAT
>NW_007065674.1:201916-214078 GCF_000164805.1 Carlito syrichta
AAAAAAAAATAACATTCTTACAGTTTTACCCACACTGATACATGGGCAATTTTTTTCTCCAGTGTCCCCGAGGGGGTCAGATCACAAATAGCACAATGCTTAATAAGACGAGTTTTGAACAACAACAACAAAAAACCTGGATTCAAATTCTAGTTCTATCACTTGTGTATGACTTTGGGCTGCTTACTTAACCTCTCCGTACCCCTGCAGAACTAGGATAATTATTACACCCACCTCACATATCCATGAGCTTAGTGATGGGATAAAAAATAATGCACAAAACTGCTTAGCATGTACTACATGCATTATGTACTAAATATGACTACTCTTTGTTTCTTGTTCTTAGCTAGTGTTCCCTTAACCTGAGTTCCTCTTCCCTTTTGATAACTTTTCTGCACCACTCATAACATCCTCAGCAAATACAAAATGGTTCCTACTCAAAGTCAGGGTCTCTTCCGTGTTGCTGATTATCTATCCAGTGTAAGATCTGAAGATACAGATTCTGCCCACATCTGTGAGTCTCCAAAGCATCTGTCCCTTTGCTCACTAGGTGTACACTCTTTGGGATTGCATGACTAGGGTGGGACTTGGTCAGGTCAGGTGTGATTGTCTCTAAAGACCATGAAAAAGATGATAACTGGCCACCTACAAGGGATGTGAGGACTTGTTTCAATCTTCTCACCTTTGTAAAGGCAAAGGAATTAGGTGAGAGAATGAGCAGAGGCCTGGAGCACTGAAAGGCAGAAAAAGTAAACTTCAATAGAGGCCAGGGCACGCACAGCAGAACCCCAAGACACCCAAGACAACCAGGGCACAAAAGGCAAAGATGATTAGGCCTGTCCAGATGAAGTCCAGAGTCCATCAGCAAAATATTACAGGTGTTACTGTGAACTTTGACATCCTAAACAGTCAATTCAAATGACCCAAGAGCTAAAAGTAACAACTGCAGAAATAGTAACACTTTAACTGGTCCTTTGCTTTACCTCCATTCCTGGAACAGTCCTAACCAGCAGCTGCTTTGTACAATAGTCACCCACATCCATGTCTATTTCTCAAGCAGAGATACCAAGGCAGAGCAGGCAGTCAGCAGTGGGAAGACCTGGGAGGAAGACTCCACCTCAGCCTCTCCATTTATGAGCTGGGTACCAAGGGCAAACCACACAGCCTTCTGCATCTCAGTAGACTTGCCCGTAAAGTGAAGGCACAATATTGTCTTCTGCAGGGCTTTTGGGAGAGTCAAATGAGGCAGGGCACGTGTGCTGCTTTATAAACTTTACAGGGCTATGTGAATTATATATTATTCAACGTACGGTGCTTAACCCCGGACCTCGCACCTGTAACACAGTGATAGGACTGAAGTTTCCACAGAGACAATGAAAAACAATAGTGTGAAATTTCAAGGCCAGATGCCTCATGTAAAAATTACAAGAAAAACTGTCAGGAACTAGTTTCATAACTCATAAGTCCCCTTCTCACCCACTCTGAGAATATAAAAATAGGAGAGCGAGAAAGAAAAAGAGAGAGAGAGAATTTGAACGTGTGTGTGTGTGTGTGTGTGTGTGTGTGTGTGTGTGTGTGTGTGTGCTTATTTATTTATTTATTTTTTTATAGAAAGCTGTGGTCATGTCATGAGACTTTCCAACCCACTCGAGGGGAAAGGATAGGGAGTGCCACCTTTGCCTCAAATTTAGCAAAAGGGTTTCGATGGGATCATTCAGAAACCTGTGAAATGCACTGCCTGCATTAGGAGAGTGGATGGGAAGATCAGTGTCTTACTGCACAGCTGGATGGAGATAGTTCCTGCAAGAGAGAACAGAGTGGGAATTTTTTTTTTTTTTTTTTGCATTCATCTCAATCGGGAATCCTCGAGCTGAGGGGATGCTGGATCTCCAAAGACTGTGGAGAAGGCCTCAACTGACTCCTGGACAGAGAAACATCGGTCTGGATGCAGGAAACCTCTAGTGAAGGGTCAGCAGGAGACCTTCAAAGAGTCCCCAAAAGCTCCCTTAGAAAAATGGTCAGCTCCAAACATCTGCTCAACCAAGAGAAGACAGATCAAGTTCTGCTCATAAACAAGATTTTTCCTGCCCCTCTTTTTCTTCCTTCTCCTACTTCTGACCAATCTGAGAGTCAGGAACTGTCCACCCCGTTGGGCTCTATGCAGTCTGATGACTCTGTACTGTGAATACACCCAGAGACACTGTCTAACAGCAAAAATCTCCCTGTGCCAATAGAATTCACCAGTATCCTGGGGCAAAAGAGATCTCAGGGAAGGCTTACCCTTCCCTCTGCTTCTTGGCAGGCAAACCTGAACAATTTTAGATGTATGACCCCGAACCAGACTAGCTATATAATTTGAAGCCGAAGGCAAGATGAAAAGGTAGGGACCCTTGTTTAGAAATGATTAAGAATTTCAAGACAGCAAGAGCAGAGCATTAAACCTACAGTAGGCCTTCCTAAGTGTTGAGTCCTGTGTAACTGCATAGATCAGATACCCGTGAAGCTGGTCCTGGTCCCAAATTATTTCCTTCATTAACAAGTACTCATAGAGGAATCTGGAATCTGGCTGCCTTTGAGGGAGATATTCCTTAGGCTGCACCCTTCAGAGTGACTTGAGCAAACCTCAGTCAGCAGTTCTCATCTACCTCCTTCAGGCAGGAAACTAAAGCCATGGGAGATGACCATTGGCAGTTGTAACAGGTGAACACTATAAACACAGAAAAGTCTCAGCCCAGCAATGTGACCAAGGCTCCCAGGGCAAAACAAATTCTTTAGCAGGTAGCCTCCATATGACAACCCAAGCTTGGTTGGAACATTTACCTGCAACCATGAAAACTGTAGAGTGATGCTCAACTTACAATTGCATGGTCTGATCCTGAGCAGTTCAGGATTTTGTGGTCTGGGTGGTTATAATCCTGGCAGATTCTCCAGGGCTGCAGCCACATCCCCTGTGAACTGGAGGTCCTCCTGAGAGATTAAAGGGAACAAGTTTTTAAAAAACATAATTTAAAAAAGGAGTGTGTACCTTCAAGGGGCCTCCTTCAGGGTCCTCCCTCCTTTAACTGCCCCTCCCTGCATTGGCTCAGAGATTACAGCTATATCTCTGCAGCCCCCAAAGCAGAAGAAAGGTTCTGATGACCAGGCTCATTCCTGGCCCTTCACTGTTTTAGAAATCTGGCCTATCACACCAATCCCAGCACTTTAGGAAGGCCAAAGTGGGAGGATCACTTGAGGCCAGGAGTTGGAGATTAGTCTGGGCAACAGAGGGAGACTTTGTCTCAGAAAAAAAAAGGTAGTGGGGCATGGTAGTGTGTGCTTGTATCTATAGCTACTTAGGAGGCTGAGGCAGGAGAATTGCTTGAGCCCAACAGTCTGAGGCTGCAGTGAGCTATGATTGCACTGCTATACTCTAGCCTGGGTGACACAGTGAGACAGTGTTCTCAAGCAAAAGAAATATGGCCCTGGAGGAAAACAGTTCCATGACAATGAGGGATATTAGACTAGCCATGATACACTCAAATGGATGCATTTGACTTTCCTCCTGGTTTGTACATGGGGCTGTGCCAATCTGGTTTCTTATATGCCAGCATGTTCAAAATACATTTCTATGTATTTGTTGAATAAATGAATCAATTTTATTTATTTATTTATTTATAGATTCAAGGGGCACATGCACAGATTTGTTACCTGGGTATATCGTGGAATGCTGGGGTTTGGGCTTTACAAATGAATACATTTGAAAGAGAAAAGTGAATGACAATTTTTTGCAGAGAACTTTTCAGGCCTTCTTAAAATGTTTGGCTCTATATCTACTTGTCTTAGGTTACATTCCCTATAAGCAGATCCTGAGAAGGTGATCATGCGTATGTATTTGTTGAGAGAATGTTCTCAAGAGTAGCGGAGAAAGGAAGTCAGATGCAATAGAAGACAGGGCAAGACCACAGTCTCAGCGGGAGGCCTGCTGAGAACACCCCATGGGGCGCTCTGGAGCATGAATTACCTCATAAAATTGTCTCAACTAGAGGTACAGGACCTACCTTTTTTACACTGTGTCAGTCATAGGCTGTCTGCTGCCCCTGGTAGGAAGGTGTGGAACCTCCCAAAGGCAGTTCTTTGAAGGGAACAGCTGTGATCCCTCAGTAGCTGAAGAATGGGTGTAGCAACCACTCTTCATGAGACCACCTACTGTCAATCTCTCTCCTAAAAAGCATGCCTGAACAGGTGGATCCCAAGATTTAAATTCTCAGAAAATGAGGAAACTCAGCTCTGGTCTGCTAGCCTAAGCCACCTTGATGGCCTTAGGGGTATCTAGTATATCTGATACTTTCCCAGTGATCACAAAAGGCATGCTTTGTTTTCTGTTTGGCTGCTGGTTCTTTTGAACACAGAGGACTCTGTCAGCGACCCTGGAGGAGAGAAGTTGGGAGTTGGAGGACTACCAAAACCCTGCCCTCATTCCTCATGAAACTGTGCAGAGAGAGATGTGTGACACAGACAGGAGTAAAAATGACAAAGTCCCTGCTAAGAGATGCCAGAAATGGACATCAGTTCCCTCAAGACCCTGCTAGAAACCTCCCTGGTTTTAGACAATGCTTGGATTTGATTCCAGACTCTGTACTCCATCTGCAAAGCCTCATCTCTACTCACTGCCTACCTCGCCTCTTCCTACTCACCCCTTACCCGGTTCCAGCAGCCCAGCATCTCTTCTGTCCCACAAACAAGCAATCCTTATGGCTGCTTTGAGCCTTGGTGCTTGCTGGTTCCTGTACCTGAAATACTTCTTTTATCTGAGAAACCAATGTTGGTCGCTCCCTGGGCCTTGGGAAAGACTTCTTTCTGCAGACAGAGTGATCTTCTCCAGGTCCTCAGGGTTGACTCCAGTACCTGTCTCCCTTAGAAGCTGTTCCCCTTCCTTTACTCTTTAGGCTTGAAAATTCATGATAAAAATATAATACAAACAAAAAAATACAGTATAATAACTATTTTCATATCATTTACATTATATTAGGCAATAGAAATGATTCAAAGTATTCAGGAGGATGCCTGCAGCTTATATGCAAATACTGTGCCATTTTATATACGGGACTTAAACATTTGAGGATTTGGGTATCCCTTGGGTGTCCTGGAACCAATCTCTGCTGATACTGAGGGTCAACTGTACACACTGACTTAAGCAATAAACAAAAAACTTTTTCAAGTCAAAATAGAAATACATAAGGGTTGATCAAGCTGGCCTTAGAGTGAGACAAAATGGGGAAGCCAATATTGGTCACACTGTCCAAGGAGGTTCACAATCCTAACCCATCACTACCTAGCCTATCACTCCCTGATATTTTTCTTCTTTATTTATTACTTGTTTATTGCATTATCCCAACCCTCTCTAAAATGCAAGTCCCATGGGAACATGGATCTTGACTAACTTACTTATGTCTGTAACTCCAGTGGCTCCAAGTAAGGAAGTCAGGGAAGGGAGTTATTTGAGAGTGAAGGAGGAGGTAGTCTCATAACTTATATTTGGTATAAGTTGATTTTGATGTTCCAGTGAAATTTGTGGATGAAAATGCTCAGGAGACAGCTGGAGATGCCTGGTTAGACCCAAGAGAGAGTTTGAGCCTGGAATATATATTTCAGAGTCCTTTCCATAAAGTTGATAGCTGAAGTCCTGGGTGTGGACGAGAAGACAGCTAAGAGCAGAGCCTTAGGCAACACCTACATTCTGGAGATTTGTTTTATTCCATCGCCTAGAATGTTCTTCCACCTCCTATTAAGCACCCCTCTCTCAAAACTAAAGTTGCAGCTTAAGAATTACTCTCCTCTTTCCCCACGTTAATAAGCCCTGCCTTATTGCAAATGCAGAACAGCAACCGGAGCCCCTTCTGGAAGCAGCAGCCCTTTCCCTCCTGGCAGCTGGCAGGAGGCTCTCCGGCCAGGCCGGCCTCTTGGCTGCTCTGCATATGGAAGTTCAATTACCATCAATGGGAGGCCCATCTGCAGGATGAGGGCAGAATACACAATGGAGATTGGTGTAGCAGATAGGCGTCTAGATCAAAGAGGAACCCAGAGTTTGTGAAGTCCTTTCATCCTCTCTGATGAAAGGTGATACATGAAGGCAAAATTATTATGATTATTTCATTGGGTTCCAATTGGAGATGGGCGATAGCTCACCAGTATGGACAATAGTAAGAAGCCTGCATGGGTGTCTCTATAATATATACAGACAGGCTGTACACAAATTCATGTGTGTGCGTGTGTGTGTGTGTGTGTGTGTGTGTGTGTGTGTGTGTGTGTGTGATGTGTATTCATCAATAACATCACCTAAGCACTCCTTATTGTTAAGGAAGCCCTAAAGAGAATCATACACTTGAAATTCCCGAGTACTATAGACACAGACGTACCATAAAATATACATATTTTGTAAATGTGTACAGAAAAAGCCATAAAGTAAGGGGCAAAGAAAATAGTAAGGACATTTGAATTTGTCAGCGTCTCTCCAGAGAGAGCCCTGAGGATATACCATTCTTAGAATAAAGCTTTCATTTCACAGTGCATCAGTAGGAAAATTAACAAGCTCCCCTCATCCTGTTCCATAATTCATTCTCTTTGTTTTAGATATTGAGCTGAGCTGGTGACTTAAAACCATGCGAAATAGCTTTTAAACACAGATCTGGGCCTGGCAGTTTTGCCTTACCAGTGACGGAAGACCAACTTGTCCCATCATTAGGGAGATGGACATCATGTCACTTTGTCATTCAAATTCCTTTCGATTTAACTCCGTGTCCTTCACTGGTGCTGGCCGCTGCACTGCAGAGAATGTGGTTTCCAGGCTAAACATTTTCCTGCCATCTCAGGGTTACTCTTGTGGCTGGATTTAGAGGTCCTTAGCTTGGGGCGAGGATAAGATATGTATGTGGGATGGGGGAGGGGAGAGCTTTCTTTGGCCCTGTTTACGTGACCTTGTACACAGCTTTTTCTTTCTTAGGGAGAAACCGACTGCTGTTTCAGAGGCTCTGCATGCCTGGGGAAAGTGGAAGGCCACAGGAAGGTGACAGCTTAGGCAGGGTATAACAGCAGGACCCCAGGGTGGGTCATTCACCCGGCTGACAATCCAGTTGATGCTTGCTTGGGTTGGGGCCTGACGCTAATTTGGAAGCTGACATCCTGGTGACAGCAGCAGAGGGAAAGTGAGCTGAGGAGCAGAGATGGGGAACCTTGAAATGACTCCCCTAAATGATGGTTGACTTGTTTGTGACATCATACCCCTAAGGCACAGCTCTTCTCCCCTCAGAGGGATTCTGAGGTGTCAAATAGGCGGGCTGGGTACATTTCCACTTGGGATGCGGTAGCAACAGTGTCGTACAGAGTCATACTGGCGGCTTCAACATCACAGAGTTTTGTCCAGCTGGATATGGATATCTATTTGTCTAGATTCCATTTTTTCTGCTTTCTTTTTCATTCCAGTATTTACAGCAGGTTTTCTCCCAGTAGTCATGCAGAAGAGATACAACTCAGAGATGATTCCTCTCAAAGGACATATTAGATTTTTGAGGGGAGTAAAACAGGTTTAAGTGGCTCAGATGCCGTGACTCAACATCTTCCCTTTGATCTTTTAATCTCATATCTGAAACACAAGATCTAACCAGGTGACCTGGGGTAGCTCCACCATGGTACTACCAGGGTTTCTCTTTCTGAAGGTTGAATAATCTATCTGTTGCACAATTTCACAGTCCAGTTCAGTTCAAGACTCTGAACATGATTTATAAGTATGGGCTATTGTTTTAAGATCAACTCAGGTCAAGTCAGGGAAATTCTGTCCTGTGGGCTGGGAGCCACATTGGCCAAGCTACTGTAGAATTATATATATATAATATTTAAATATGTATATATATATATATATTTAAATATGTGAGGTACAATTCAGGATTAGTTATACAAGTGAACATTGTACAGGTAAAGTTTGGACCTCCCTTTGGTTCCCACTTTGCCTGGTTTGAGATCAGGTACCCTTATTGATGTTGTGTCCACCGCCACCCCCACCCTGGCAGTATCCTGCTAGATCAGGCTATTCTAAGGTCCATGAATGCCAAGAACTCTCAAGAAGAAAAGGATTTACCTCCAAGTGAGCTGAAGGAAACAAAGACAAAAGAACACTACAGACCTTGGACTAAGGAGTGTGGGTGTGAGTTTTACCTCCATTTCCAGCAACTGCTATACACACAATCCCATCCAAAAATGCCAGTGGCCTCAAAGAAGAGACAGCTGCCTCCCCAGCCCTTCATTCATCACCTGCTTGCTGGCCTAAGACTGATAAGACAGATCCAGATCAAATTACCTGGCAGCTGGGAGAGCATGGAGATAAAGAAAGGCAAGCACAGTAGAAGTTCAATAGAGTAGCAAAGATCAAATTGTGTATTAAATTTTCCAGGAACTAAAACCTTTCCCTCTGCAAACCCAGGGAGGCACCTCAAATCAGTCAGCACCAAATAAGGTTCCCTGAAGAAAGGCAGTGCCTTTAGCTTCTACCAAGAATTAAGCAAACAGCACTGAGACAAGTCTAGTTTCACCTAACCGGGTGATAGGAGAGTGAAGACAAAAGGCAGAGGTGAACACCTTGGAGGAGCTGAGTGGCCAATGAGAAGCTTTGAGCAACAGAAATAACACCAGAGACTGGGCAAAGTGGCTCATACCTATAGTCCCGGCATTTTGGGAGGCCAGGTAGGAGGATCAGTTGAGTTCAAAAGCTCAAGACCAGCATGGGCAGCATAGCAAGATCATGTCATTCATAAGTAAATAATAAATAAATAAATAAATAGAAGAAAGAACACTAAATTGACCAAGAGATTTGATTTCTTGTTCTAACTCCGTATCTTTCTCTCTTTGAAAATGTACTTGAACCCCTTAGGGCTTTAGTTTTTGTTTTGTTTTGTTTTTGGTAAAATGATGCGGTGGAGATTTTTTTCAAGCTAAGATCCTCTTGACCTGAAGCATTTAAAATTTCTTACTACTGAAGTCTTTACAAGGCATTTCTTCCAATGGCTTATTCTTTTGACTCTGTCATTGAAGTAGTATCATTGTCGTCTTCCATGAACACATGTGAATACACATACAACCAAGTGTATACATGCATATGTACAAGAGTCAGACTAGGCACATGCACCTAGGCACATCAATTGCATAATGTTCCCTTTGCTGTGACTTGAGTAGGTGTGGTAAGATGGCAGGCCTGGATCTCACCACACAGGAAGAACTGTGATCTGGTCAAGACGGGGCCAGACAGTGGCCTCCTTGCCATTAGCTCTGCCTATCACCCAGAGTAGAAGAAACCAACAGTCCAAAGGGATGAAGCAGTTTCATTTTGGTTCTAGTTAGTGGTGCCACAGAAGGGGAACAGGAAGAGTGACTCTAATCTAGGCCACAAGACAGGCAAGAGTTTTCAGGAAGGGCAGAAGCTTAGAAATAGCAGGCTGATGAGACATGGTTCTAAGAGGCATATCCAAGTGGGAATAGGCCTAGTCAATGGCTAAGAGTACAATGTCCCAACAAAAGGGACATTCTTGGATAGCTGGTAGCATGTCAAGGCTACATATGATTGATGAGGAGAGGTTGTTGAGGGGCAAACCCTTCCAGTTAGGCCTGTAGGTGCTAGGAGACATATCTCACCCACAGGGTAGGGACATAAAGGTGAATAGCAAGAGTCAAATTCTGGGTCATGCTGGAGCACACTTCCAGGTAAATACAAAATGCAGAAGATCCAGAAGCCCAATGACAAATGGGAATGAAGAAAGAAAGAAAGAAAGGCTTCAGGATGAGAATTAGGAATAGCCAGTGTGCACAAGTGCAAAATGGTCTGGATTAATTCAAGAGCTGGGTGCCAATGTCGGACTCAGTCCTATGAGCTCTAGGAGAAGCCTACAGTGCTAAAGTTCAGGTCAAGTCACTGGGGCTTGGTTCAGGCAGAGCCTGGGGTCCTGGAGTAATATCCAGCCCATCACCAAATCCTGTCAGTTGAACTTCCAAAATGTCTCTGAGATCATTCTGGGGGTCTCAGCATCCTTCCCACCATCATCTTTTGTTTTGACATACGCAGTGGTCTTCAGTTGTCCTTTTACAGAGATGCCAGAGCAGGCTTTTAAAGATATAGTTTGGATTGCATCATTATTCCCTTTGCAAGTCTGTCTAGATCTGTTCCCGGTGGCTTCCAATCCTTCACTCCAAGCGACTTTCTCCCATCCATACCATTCTATCCTTCTCTCCCAAAGCAGCCACAGTGACCTTGCTTTGGTTCTGTGATGCTTCTAGCTTGTTCCTGACTCAGGGCCTTCACATTTGCTCTTCCTGCTGCCTGCACGCTCTTTCTTCCACTCCTCACTGGGCTACCTGCCTCTCTTCAATCAGGACTCAGATTCAGTGCCATTTCTTTAGAGGAGTCCTCCTGGGTTACCTGATCTGAATGATGTTTTCCCCCACATTCCCTTTCTAACAGCATCCTATTCTTTGTCTTCACAGCCGTGATTGTGATTGGCAATCATTTGTAACTATTTCTGTTTATTTGCCTCTTTAATGTCTGAAATCCCGGCTAGACTATAGAGCCATGAGGACAGGGGTCGAATGCGTCTTGTTTACCACCATATACCCCATGCCTCGCATGGCGCAAGGCATAGCGTAATTGTTTAATAACCATTTATTTAATGAATGAGGTTGGGAAGCAAGGCAGAGGAAGAGCTAGATAGACCCTGTTAGGGGACCATGGCATCGCGGGTGTAGAATATGTGCCAGTGAGTGAATTTCTGCCATATTTACAGTCACTGTCTTTATCTGGTTCAGGGATGGATCTGGGCCAAGCAGTCATGAAGGGCTGTAAAAGACAGGGACACACACTCCTAAAAAGTTCCCAAAGGGCTAAAAATATTAGGCTTTGTTAATCCATTCATGAAACATTACCTGAAACCTGCCTCTGTGACCTTAGACTCTATCTAACACAATGTGGTTGTTTTCTCCCTATGTTCAAGCCCAACTGTCTATCTCTATGTCTCACCATCCATACTACAGGCAGCTGATGACATAAAGGGAAGCTTCCAGTGACTGCCTGTGGTATGCATTGTGGGGCTCCTCCTTGCCTTGTTTTCACTCCAGCTTTCAGTCTCCTAGACCTTGTCTCTATCTGCTATTTTGGCCTCTGCTCCTGCCTCTGGGACTTGTGCCCACACTAAGAAGCTTCAGCTTGAACTTGGTCACTCTCTGAGATCATTTTTGGCCTGGTCTCAGAGGTGAAACTGGCTGGAGCTGCCAACATGGTCCACCAGGACTCAGAATGCTTGTGCTGAACTCTGGCTGGTGCAGAGGACTCCAGCTCTGCTTCTGCCCCGTTAGCACCAATAGTTCTGACCTGCCCTGGCATCTCTCTCCGTTTTGTCCCTTTCCTTTTGTGCACCTCATAGCTCTGTCTTCTCCACAACGCCTTCACTTAAAAAAAAGAATGTGAAGAATCAACGGGAAATCTTAAGCTTCCTAGTAAATAGAAACATTTTAAAATTCCTAGAAAATAAGATTTGTTAAAAAATTCCTGATTTGCTCATTTACATAGAAGTAGGAATGGCTTTAAATCCTCGTTCTTCTTCCCTGCATTGATCCCAAGCCTTGGTTTCCAATACTCTTTAGGTCAGGTTTGAGAAAACTAGGGGACAAGATGTTATGTGTGAACTAGATTTAATAGAGTTGAAATAATTAAACATCAAGCACTAGCAAAGCCACAGTTTGTGGTCAGAGGAAAATGGTTAGAACCAGAGGCACATTTGATCGTGAGAGTCCTAAAGTGACCACAGGGGTAGAGGCCTTGAGTGATCAGAATCTTGTTGGCAACCAGTGGCCTGGATGATATTCTTTGTCCTACTCATTACCAAGAGGCCTAATTCCCTTACCCTGCCCCCACTTCTGCAGGGTTGAACACAGGCATTTTGTAGGGGGCCTTCAAAGACATTTTTGCAAGAAGCAAAACCATAGTGCACTTATGTTTCAGAAAAAAATCAGCTCCTCCTGAATGTTTCACATTTCACAGATTTATGCAATCACACTTAGTACCAAAATAACAGAGCAGCCTAATAGAGTTGCTGATTGTCATCAGACAGAAAGTCTCCATACTTTAAATATTAGACATTGAACAACTTC
>NW_007065674.1:214098-231717 GCF_000164805.1 Carlito syrichta
TCACTCATCACCCAGACTGGAGTGCAGTGGCCGCTCCCGGCCACCGCAGCCTCCACCTGCTGGGCTCCGGCGATCCTTCCACCTCAGCCTTCCGAGTAGCCGGAATTACAGGCGTGTGCTACCACGCCCGGCTGATTTTTTGATTGATTGTAGAGATGAGGTCTCGCTGCCCAGGCGGGTCTCGAACCCACGGGCTCAGGCAATCCACTCACCTCAGCCTCCCAAAGGCGTGGGATTACAGACTGAGCCACCGAGCCCGGCAGAGGCACATTTGATCGTGAGAGTCCTAAAGTGACCACAGGGGTAGAGGCCTTGAGTGATCAGAATCTTGTTGGCAACCAGTGGCCTGGATGATATTCTTTGTCCTACTCATTACCAAGAGGCCTAATTCCCTTACCCTGCCCCCACTTCTGCAGGGTTGAACACAGGCATTTTGTAGGGGGCCTTCAAAGACATTTTTGCAAGAAGCAAAACCATAGTGCACTTATGTTTCAGAAAAAAATCAGCTCCTCCTGAATGTTTCACATTTCACAGATTTATGCAATCACACTTAGGTACCAAAATAACAGAGCAGCCTAAATAGAGTTGCTGAATTGTCATCAAGACAGAAAGTCTCCATACTTTAAATATTAGACATTGAACAACTTCAGTATTTAGTATATCAGCTCGAGACACAAGAAAATGGTCAATCCAATGTGAATTTGTTTAGACTGATTTGGGAAGATGCCTTTTAAAGACTGTTGAAGGAAGTAAGATAAAGGTGGGACCAGGGTAATGTGAGAAGAGGAGTTTCCATAGTAGACACTTATCCTTAGCCTCTCCTGTAAGAAAGATGGAACCATTCCTTGGGAAGGAGGGATAGGGAGTAATCACTAGAACCCTAGGGGTTAAATCTACATATATTCTGTAATTTGCATATATATGGATTTTAATTAGGGCATAATTAGGAATCTAATATGTGCTTTTAAACAGAACTTTCTGAACACAACACTTTAGTGACTCTTAATTAGTGACTCCAACAGAAGGAAGTTTTACAGTGGAAAGGCAGTTCAGGGAGACACTTTGGAAATGGACAATATCTTGTACTGTCTTGATACTATCTCAAGGGAGCAGCCTTCCAGACTGCTTCTGGATAGGGCCAATTCTACTCAGAATACTGTATGGCATTTTGCAAATTGGATAGTCTGTTGAAAATACTAGCCCCATGTTCCAAGGAATTTGACTTTCAGTCACAAAGGATGCTAAGATCAGGCCCCATGCCAGGGGGAGAATGACCTGAGTGCCAGGCATTTGCCCGAAGGGCAATCTCTGGAGGCTGTAGCACATTCCATAGGGCAAAGCCCTTGCTTGAAAAGGGGACTCTTGAGCGGTGGCATTGGCTGGGACTTGGGTGCCCCTCCCCCTCATTCAGCTTGTACCTTCCCTCCCCCATCTTTTAGTCACAAGGCCAGGCATCTAGAAAAGCTCTCCCCTTGTTTTATCTGGCAGAACATTGGGACAATAATTGGACTGGGTTCAACTGGCCAGGAAACCAAAGCCCAACAGAAAAATGCCTCATGAGTCCTGCCAACCTCCTGCTCCTTGCCAGTCCCACTGCCGGACAAACAGCCCTGCCAGCGTTTCGATTTGTGAAGGGAAGTATATTCCGTATGTGGAAGCTGCATAATGGAGGTTATGTACTTTTTGGGAACTGTACAAGCAAGCACAACTGCTGCTCCCATTATGTAGATCATGAAAGGGTTTCACCTCCTGGGCTGGAAGGGAGTTGGTCTGTCTGCAACAAAGGCGTTTGCCTCTGTGGCTTTCTGAAAAAGAATGTGTGCGCTTGTCAAAACAGAACTTTCCTGCGTACTTGGAAGAGTGGGCCTGTCTGCCTGCCAGAAAGGAGCAAGGCTCAGTTTGGTTGAAAAGGGGAAAAAAATTCCACTAAGCAGTCCCATTAGCCACTGCTCAGGGCAGCTTTCCTTTCTCACAAAGACATTTGTTCACTGTTGCAAAGTCGGCTTCCCTAGCAATTTCCCACTATCTGCAGCTTGACTTGGTCTGGAAGGTGGAGAATTGGCATGAGGGCTGAGTGTTTTCCCATCATGGGGAGGTTAAACGAAACTTTTCTCTGTGGTGGACTGGAGCCCCAGGGCTCAGGGAAATATGAGTAATGTGTTGGTAAACACTCTCACTTTGCTTTTCCAATCTTTTTTTTTTTTTTTCCTTCCAAAGTAGGCTGCTCTTATTCCTGTTAATAGTAGTGGAAAAACTGAGATGCAAAGATGACCTGCCTCAGTACTGGAGCAGGGTTTTGAAAACCTGCTTGGGGATTAATCAGCCAATGGTGACAATGGGGCCCTCCTCCAAAAATTTGTTCTTGATTCAACTCCCCATGCAGCCATAATGACATGTTCAACCAAAGCAAAGTCCGGGGTTCAAATGAGGTATGACCCTGAGAGTACAATAAACAGCATCAATTTCTTCTACAAAGGTGATCTAATTTTAGTGTGATTAGAAAAACTTTCCCTTCCAGTTCCTGATAGCCCCATTCCTTTGGTGGCTCCAGATTCCCAAGGGGATCCTTCATAAAACTCAAAATTGTACCCAAAAGACACCACCCCGCCCTCCTCTGTGAACAGATCATGTTTCCACAAGACAAGTCTTCACAATAGTACATTTGAGACTACATATGGATTCTAAGCCCTTGATAGTGACAATTGTATCCATTTAATTTGAGTAGCTGAGTTAACTTTCTCCAACCAATGAAAATGACGGGGGTGGGGGGGTGGGGGGGAGGTAGGATTGGCAGTTGAGGGAAACTGCTAGGGGAGGGAGGGGCATACTTCAACAGCAAGGGTATCTGCATAATCAGTATTTGTATACCAAACGCTGAATTGTACCCCACATCTTTATAATTAAAAAAAAAAAGAAAGAAAGAATCCTGAGTAGGAAAGAAAGAAGGTGAGCAGAATCTGGAATTAATCTCATAATTATCTTATTCTTTGCTGTTACAGAAGCATTATGCATTGAGATGTCACAGCCTCTAAGCAACTGCCCAAATTTCACCAAAGAAAGTCATGGCAGGATGGAGGACATTTTTGGATCTAGTTTCTAAAACTATTGTTGTGAGTTCCAGGAAAATAATTAAATATTATTGCAGCTGGAAATTATAGTTAATCAACTTATGCAAACTTGTTTACATGTAACTGGACATTTTTGTTAACTAATATATGCAGACTTACAAATTGTTTATCAGTATCAATAACTCACATCTGTGAAAGTGATTGCTTTGTTTGTAAGAACATGCGTGACTCCCTGGAGTTCTGAGGACTAGCATGTAACACAAGCCTTTGGTCAATGCCATACACTATTTTACCACAAGCGGAACTTTGCCTCTTCTTGAGAGGTTAAAAATCAACAACTGGGTATAATGCTAATTAGGGACAATAAATGGGACTTCAGGAATAATCTCCTGTGTTGTAGCTGCTATCTTCAAAAGGGGTCAACTGGGAGCACCCAGCAGTTCATGGCAGTTCTGGACTAAGACATAAAGTCTATGCTAAGACTTTATGTCAAGTGGGCCAGGCTGTAATTCAAGAAAAGTATATTAAATTGTTTTAAAAGCATGCATTTAATAAGCAAGCATTTAATGTGAGCTAAGAAGATGCTTTGGGTATTAGGTGTTTCTTCAATTGAAAGTGCATAACATTCTCTAAGAAGTATTCTTCGCAGAAATAATTGAACTTAATTTTAATCAAACATCTAGATATAACTACCAACTACCAGTTTACAGAACACTTGGGAGATAGAGAAACATTCTCAACATTATGATGAAGAAAGATGCCAAATTCAGAATATGAAAAATTTTACTGAACAGAGGACCTTATTCGTTCAACACAGGTATACCTCAGAGATATTGCAGTTAGTTTCCAGGCTACTGCAATAAAGCAAATATCGCATAAAGTGTGTCAGACAATTTTTTTTTGTTTTGCAGGGCATATAAAAGTTATGTCTATAATATACTACAGTCCATTAAGTGTGCAATAGCACTATGTCTTAAAAAAGGACATACATCAATTAAAAAATACTTTATTGCTGAAAAATACTAGTGATTATTGGGACCTTCATCAAGTCATAATTTTTTTTGCTGGTGGAGGATCTTGCCTTGATGTGATGGCTACTGACTGACCAGGATGGTAGTTGCTGAAAGTTTGGGTGTCTGTGGCAATATTTATAAATAAGACAAGGAGAATATCTTTTGAATTGATTGACTTCCTTTCACTAAAGATTTCTCTGTAGCATGCAATGATGCTGCTTGACAGAATGTTACTCACAGTAGGACTTCTTTCAACACTGGAGTCAGTCCTCTCAAATCCTGCCATTTGCTTTATCAATCAAATTTATGAAATGTACTAAATCCTTTGTTGTCATTGCTACAATGCTCACAGAATCTTAACCATGAGTAGATTCCATTTCAAGAAACCATTTTCTTTGCTCATCCATAAGAGACAATTCCTAATCCAATAAAGTTTGATCATGAGATTGCAGCAACACAGTCACTTCTACGGGTGCCACTTCTAATTCTAGTATCTCGCTATTTCCACTATATCTGTAGTTACTTCCTCCACTGAAGTCTTGAACCTCAAAGTCATCCATGAGAGTTGGAATCAATTTCTTCCAAACTCCTTAATGTTGATATTTTGACTTTCTTTCATTAATCACAAATAGTCTTAATGACCTCTAAAATGGTGAATTCATTCCAGAAGGTTTTCAATTTACTTTGCCATCAGAGGAATCACTATCTATGGCAGTTATAGTCTTACACAATGTGTTTCTTAAATACACTTGAAAATAAGATTACCTCTTGATCCATGGGCTACAGAATAAATGTTGTGTTGCCACGCATGAAAGCAACACATTATCTTTTTACATCTCCATCAGAGTTCTTGGGTAGTCAGGTGCATTGTCAATGAGCAGTGATATTTTGAATGAAATATTTTTTTTATGAGTAGTAAGTCTCAAAAGTAGGCTTAAAAATATTCAGTAAACCATGTTATAAACAGTTGTGCTGTCATCCAGGCTTTGTTATTCTATTATAGAGTACAGGCAAAAAAGATTTAGCATAATGCTGAAAGGCCCTAGGATTTTCAGAATGGCAAATGAGCATTATCTTCAACTTAAGGTCACCAGCTGCATTAGCCCCTAACAAGAGGGTCAGCCTGTCTTTTGAAGCTTTGAAGTCAGGCATTGATTTCTCTCTAGCTATAAAAGTCCTAGATGGCATCCTCTTCCAATATAAGGCTGTTTTGTTTACATCAAAAATCTATTGTTTAGTGTAGACACCTTCATCAATTATCTTAGCCAGAACTTCTAGATAACTTGCTGCAGCTTCTTGCAGCACTTGCTGCTTTACCTTGCACTCTTATGTTATGGAATTGACCTCTTTTCTTAAACCTCATGAACCAGCCTCTGCTAGCTTTCCAACTGTTCTACAGATTTCTCACTTCTCTTAGCCTTCATAGAATTGAAGAGAGTTAGGACTTTGTTCTGAATTAGACTTTGGCTTAAGGGAATGTTGTGACTGGTTTGATTTTTTATCTAGACCACTAAAATTTTCTCCATATCAACAGTAAGGCTGTTTCATTTTCTTATCATTTGTGTGTTCGCTGGAGTAGCGCTTTTTATTTCCTTCAAGAACTTTTTCTTTGCATTCACAACTGGGCTACTGTTTGGCACAAGAGGCCTAGCTTTTGGCCTGTCTTAGCTTTTGACATGCCTTCTTCACTAAGCTTAATTATTTCTAACTTTTGATTTAAAGTGAAAGATGTATAATTCTCTTTTTCAATTGAACTCTTATAGGTCATTATAGGAATATTAACTGGTCTAATTTCAATATTGTGTCTCAGGAAGCAGGAAGGCACAAGGAGAGGAAGAGAAACAAGAGAATAGCTGATTGCTAAAATAGTCAGAGCCCACACATTTGTCCATTAAGTTTGCCCTTTTCTATTGGCATCATTCATGGCTCCCCAAAACAATATCAATAGTAACGTCAAAGATCACTGATCACAGATTATCATGACAGATACAGTAATAAGGAAAAAGTTTGAAAAACTGCAAGAATTACCAAAATGTGACACAGAGTCACAAAGTGAGCATACACTGTTGGAAAAATGATGCCAATAGACTTGTTTGATGCAGGATTGCTACAAACCATCAATTTGTAAAAAAATGCAGTATCTGTGAAGTACGATAAAGTGAAGCACAATAAAATGAGATATGTCTGCATATAAATGACACTGAAAACATGGGAGAGGAGAAACTATTATAGATTAAAAGAAACTTAAGAGATATATTTAAAAAATCAATGTGTGGAACCCATTTGGATACTAATTCAATCAAATCAATCATAAACTTTTTAAAAAATCTTTTTTAGTTGGAGTCACTCTGTCACCCAGGCTAGAGTGCAGTGCCGTGCTCATGACCACTGCAACCTGGACCTGCTGGGCTCATGTGATCCTTCCACCTCAGCCTTCCAAGTAGCTAGAACTACAAACATGCACCACCATGCCTGGCTAATTTTTTTATTTATTGTAGTGATGAGGTCTCACCAAGTTGCCCAAGCTGTTCTTGAACCCGTGGGCTCAGGCAATCCTCTCACCTCGGCCTCCAAAGTGCTAGGATTATAGATGTGAGCCCCTGTGCCCGGCCAGCATTTTAAAAAAATTATCTGGGAAATTTAACAAAGATAGTTTATTAGATAATCTTATTGATATTGTATTATGGATGTGTTAAAAATGAAGGTTCTTGTCTATTGTATATCTATATGGAAATAAAATAGCTGAGGTTTGCTTTTAAATATTTCAACCAAAAATGTGGGATATAGATAAAACAAGATTAGCAAAATGTTGATGCTTGGGTAATGTATACATGAGATTTCATTATACGATTCTCTCTACTTTTGTGCACATGGAAAATTTCCAGAATGTAGTCCCAAATAAAGGGAAAGTGTTGTGAGAGTTGCAGCCATCTAGCAAGGGTGTTTTGAACTTTTGTTGTTGTGCTACTTTGGTGGGGTGGGGGTGCTCAAAGTAGCAGAGTGATCTCAAAACCTGAGACTGATGGGGGCTGCTGGCCTGGTGGACGCTGGGCAAGCCAGTACTCAAGGCAGCCCACAATGTTGGCCACTGCTTAAGACTAGAATCACAGATGTTGCTGACTCTGCCCATACTCCCTTCTCACTTCTCACCCTCTCTTCCCTTCAGCCTCAAACATATATTGAATATCTAACATGATGTTTCCTGGAAAAACAGAAAGAATAGGCCTTGTGTCATACTCCTGAGAGAATGAGAGAGTTAGTTGAACAATACAAACCCATAAGCATTCTGACCACTTGATCAGCAATCTCCCAGAGTATATCAATGGTAAATCATGGTGGCCTCATGGAGATATGAGGATGGAAGTGTCTGTAGTCTTCAGAGGGCCCGAGGACTTTGACCACAGGTGGATGCTTCAGAATGTTGGTTAGGCTTCTCCTCACAGTGGCCTTTATGATCCTAGACCAGGATCAGAGCAACCAGATCCTTTTCTTTGCTACCTGGCATTCCAGCTTGGGTGGTTGATCCAAGCATGGGTGTGCATGAGCTCCCTGGCTGAAGGCACTTCCTTGCTGACTTCAGTCTCCAGCTCTGACTGTGTCATCTGATCAGCCTCCAGGAGCACATGGCATAGGCCTGCTGGCAGCTGCCATTCCTGGCAACACTACTCCACATCCCTGGTAGCTAAGTACGTTTAAGATGTTTCACATCTCTTGACTCTGTGTTTCCTGCTCCCTTCCTGCCTCCTTTCCTGACATGGACCCAGGTAACCTCTGTCCTTCACGCCAGTCCTCCTCTCCAAGAGTGTGCAATCATCTGTAGCCCGGTTATTATTGTCTCTCTCACCCCTCCTCCATACCTGTTCTGTTTGAAGAACTCCAAACAATTGTTTGGGCTAATTGAAAAGGATATTTGAATGAGAACAAGTCTCTGGTGGATGAAAAGTCATGGTTAGAGAATGTTTTGTTCAGAAGCAATCTTGTGTCTGTAAAGCATGTACTGTACCTCTAACTGCTTATCAAACAGCTCCAAGTAGAGTCCTTACCCATCAAGTTGGAGGCTTTTAAACTGGCCTCCCTGACACCCCATGTCTCTGCAGAGATGCTTGAGGGGCTAACACTGAGAGTGGAAGAAGAATGAGATGATAAGAGGATATCCAAGCCTGCAGGAACCCACCCCAGTCACTTTTGGCTATGGCTGTTAGGGGTGTCCATCTCAGACAAATAGAGAGGGAGTCATTTTTGCTGTCTACGAAAGCAAAGTTAAGTACCAACAGCTTAATAAAATATTTTAATTCTCTGTGGATTTACATATAGCTTTTACTAAAGGGCTTGAAAATGACCCTGTAAGATGTCTGAATATGCCACCTGCATTTTTGTTTAATCTGTTTGTTAGCAAACCTTTCCCTCATAGCTATCAAGAAAGCAAACCATCCCAGTCCTAGGTGATCTTACACATATTTTCAGAACTGGTGGATTCAAAGTTAATTACATTTTCTACAGTCAGTCTTTTTCCCAAGTGGAAGTTCAATATTACCAATTAGTCCACATTCCATTATGGCAAGCCCTTGTGGCTCGCTGTGCCTGCCCAGATGCCATATCAGTACTTAGAGAGACACTGAACACAACAGGAGTAGTGAGGATAGGACTGTGTGGGGGACATATTCTCTCACTGATAATGAAACGAGCCAGTTTTCTGCTGGCAAGCCAGGTTCATAAATCCAAGCAACCTGGGACATGCCACTTCTAACCCCTCCTACTCCAATCATCCATGCAGCAAAAGGTCAAGCAATGTTTAATAGTGATAGAAGAGTGGCCACACCATCAATCCAAAGGAAATCCCACATCCCCACAGCAACAATGAGAGTTCATCACTGCCTTTTTAATTATAATGATGAGTGGAATCTGCTGGGGAAGGGAGGTATATCTCATCAACAAGGGTACCTGCGTAACGAGCACTTGTATACCTAACCCTGAATTGTACCCCACTTCTTTAAAATTTAGAAAAAAAGTAAAAAGAAATACTCAATTTTAAAAAAATGATATTAATAGTGATGGTAAAGTATCATCCTATAACCACAAAGTACCTTCATGTTGAAGAGCAGATAAACAAATGTGGAAGTCACTACCTCTGTCTGTGATTCGGACTTGAGGGGACTGCATTAAATGAAGTAGAGGACAGAGAGGGATGTTCTGACAACATTTGTATTCCCAGTCAGGAATCAGACAACTACATTCCCTGGTCAATAGTTGGGGGCAGGGTATTCTATTAATGTCAACAAATTTTTATGGAGCACACATGCCAGGCAATGTCCTGTGATCTCACTACAGGAGCCACAATGGTGGGAGAGGTGTGGTTTTTGTCCCTGGGAGCTCGCAATCTATCAGAGAGTAAGGGTGTGGTCATCTAGCAGTCAAATATAAAGCAGAAAGTGTTAATCCTGTGAGAGAAAATGATGCAGGCACTAAAGAGTTATTGAGGATGGCCACAACCCTGAAGGCCTGGACTGCGGGGTAAGAACCACTCTACCCTGCGTTTGACTTGGGCCACACTCATGCTCCTGGAAATACTATTACCCCTTCCATGTAAACAGCGCTTATGCAGAACAGGGAAGAGCTCTCTGGGGACTCTGTGGGTCCCAGAGAGACTGCCTAGATGCTATTTTATTGGTGCCAGGAAGTGCCAATCAGATGAATGCTACCTATTTATGCAAAGGAAGGAAGAGCAGTAGCCTGCTTGGCCTGATTTTGAGACCAGAGAAACTCTTTATTCAAAAATATGTCTCTGATTTGCCTCTTCTGAAATAAAATATTTTTCTTGTAAAACATGAAATACAAGGGATAGCACATTGGGTGGATAATGGGCCACTGGCACATTAACATGCATGGATGCAGAGCTGGCAGGTTGTATAAAGAGAGAGAACGTGTTATTCAGTGGTTCCTACTCCTTCTGTTCTTCACCCTCGTGGGAAATTTCAGGCCCTTGATTTCTCCATTTTCTCGCTATAAATTATTCTTTTCTTTCACACACGTTCCCATTCAGTTAAGGAGTAGATGCCCACTCTAGGGAAAGTTACATAAGGTTACAGAGAGTTCTTTTGACTTCTGCTGCCTAAGCTCTAGACAAGCCTGTCTCTGTCCCCATCCTCTTCTCCTCCCTCCTTGTCAAAGTGAAGGAGGAGCTTCTCTCTTGTCTAAGACCAAGCCCAACAACCTGGGCTCTGATTCTTTCCTCTCTCAGCTTCCAGGGGTCCCCTCCACTTCGTTATCCCTTACTCTACTCCCTTGGAGTACTTGGGTTCTTTCCTATCGGTACTTATAATCAGCTCTCTTCCAGCAGAGAGAATAAATCCTCCCACAACCCAAGTTAACTCTCTCCAGCTGATCCTCAGAGCTCATATCCAGAGAGGTCTGGAAGCCTGTATAGAAATGCTTTCTACTTCCTCACCTCCCATCTTTCCTCAACTCTATCAAGGTGGCTTCTGTTCCAGACACTTTGTTGAATGTGTAACAGTTTGTGTTTTTGTTTGTCTGTTTGTTTTGCTACCTCCTACATTCCTTAACTAAAAAACTAAGACTCACTGTTCAGGCTTATGCTTAAATGTCACTTCTGGGAAGTTATCTCTGCCCTTAAGACTGGGTTGCATACTTCTTATCTGTGTTCCCATAGCATTTGACTTTTACTCTTCTCATGAAACTTATTGAACTGACTTCCAGTGATCCATTTACTTTTCTGATGATAACCTCCTTGAAGGGAAGGGCTAGTTTATATTTTCTAAGGCACTCTACTCCCTGGCACAGTGTCTGGGATGAAAAAAGGTATTCGTGGTTATGGAGCTAGTGATGGGCAATACTGAGACTCAACCCCTACCTAGGATGGGCTCTGTATCTAGTTACCCAAACAAAATTGTTTCTCAAGACCAGGGCTTCTTAAACTTTAATGTGCATACTCATCTCTAGAGCATCTCATTAAAAGGCAGATTCTGATCCAGAAGGTCTGGAGCGAGGTCCAAGGTCTACATTTCTAACAAACTTCTAGGTGATGCTGATACTGTTAGTCCATGGGTCAAAGGTCTAGCTCACATTAAAAAAAAAAAAAAAGTAAAGGTCTAGCTGACATAAAAACACGAGTTTTATAGACTATATCCAAAAAAGAGTGTCACCTAGTATATACTCCAACCCCAAAGACAATGTGGGAGGGAGTGCAAAGGGAATCCTCTACCTTATCACCTCTTTCTCAGAGCTATCTGCTCCCCAATAGCCAGGGATAAATTTCTTCCAATGCAGTTATATATTTTAACACTGCCATACTGTACTGCATTTCTCACTCTAGAAAAGATTCCAATTTGACAGAGGAAGATGAGATAAACCCTGAGTTATCAAATTGTATTTCCTGGATCTGTCTAAACAAATTCCTTTATAACCTGCTGAGGAAACGGTTTTGCTATTTCCCTCGTAATCTGCGTAGAGTTGATGTCATTCAAAACCCAGGGCACTCCCTTCTGTTTTTTTTTAAGGTGCCTCACTCAAAAAACTCTGCACTTTAGAGATTTTTTTTCTGTGAGAAATTAAAGAGACAGTGCCCATGAGCCAACCAAGTGAGAGATTGCCATTCTACACGTGGATCAAGAAACCAGAGGCTACAGAAGGCTTCAATGTACCCACATTACAGACACCGACTACTGAACATTTCTTACACCAGGCACACACAACTTCCTATTTCTCATGGAATTAAACATAGACCCTTGGCAGCCACCATTGCCTTACTCTACCATCTCTACTCCAGTTTATTAATATTGCTTTAATTTATTTATTTGGTTTATCAATGTGCAAAAAGGAACACTGGTGAGCTAAAAATTAAACAAACGATGTAGATATGATAATGCAAAAACAGCAATGAAAAAGTAATTAAGATAAGAGGAAATAAGCAAAAACTAAGTTCCTAGAACCTTAGTGGACCTTAAATCTTGAGTATATAAATGTGTTTCTCCTTATTCCAAAGTTGTCTAGGGAAGTCCAAACCATAGCCAGTTGGCTTGCAAAATCCAAATTTGCATCAATGCTCAAAAAGGAACAAGAATAAATGGAAGTCTGGGTCAACTTAAGCCCTCTCTTCCATTAAGAAAATCTTTCTTGATAACAATAGGGTCAACAGCAATGTCTTTATTTGCCATATATACTTGCTTTTCTTCTAAGTTTTACATTTCTGCACAAGGATATCTCTCCCTCTTTTTACTGTGAGTTTCTTATTGAAAACTCAAATATTACTCCAAATCACCTTATACTCTCATCAGAATGATTTCCATTGAGCTTGTGTATAGATTGTTTATTTTAAAAAGTCCACGATTATCCCTCTTGTTGAATCCATTCCCTTTAGAAACATGACTTTGTTGTTTTCCAATCAAGAGACAAGGGTATTTCCCCACTTCTTAAATTTGAGCTGGCCACACGACTCATAGAATGTGGCAGAAGTAACACATGGGAGTTTCAAGCCTAGACCCTCCAAACCTTGTATGCTTTACTTACTCTCTGAGACCCCTGGCTTTTTTCATGTGAACAAGCCCAGGACAGCCTGCTGGATGATGAGAAACAATATGAGGCAGAATCAGCCCAGTAATTCTAGCCCTGGTCCCAGATGTGAAGGAGAGCCAGGCCAAGATGAGCAAAACCAGCTCCAGTGGACCCACAAGCTGACCACAGACAGGTGTATGAGTTAGTCTGGCCAAGATGAGCAGAGCTAGGCCAAGAGCAAAGAAGTGCCCAGTTGAAGTTCACAGATATTTTGGTGTAATTTCAGTATCTTGATCAAATTGTGTAAACAACAACAAAAAATGAAACAAAATAGAACTGTGCCATTCCCAAGAGAATTCCTGGAATTATAAATAAGATAAATTTATACTAAGATAAATAAGGCACAAGATAAATAAATAAATATATATATTTTATATAAATCAGGTCATACATGTGTGACACCAGGGACAGATGGCTTACTTTCTTACTTCCCACCCCTTCCATGACAGGACTTGTGCCTAGTGCAGAATTGAGCACACATCAGGTTTTCCACATAAACAGGATAAATAGATGTGCCTTCTCCATCTGTCTTACAGAAAACAGAAAGGAGTCTTTAAAGATCCACCAGACCAAGATCAACTGTAAATGAGATTACTCCTCTTCAAACCCTGTAGGACAGATCAGCATATATGACCCAGTAATTCCCCTTCTGGGAAATACCTAGAGAAACTCAAATCACTCTATGAAAAGGATACCTGCGCACACAAGTTTATTGCAGCATTATTCACAATAGTAAAAACATGGAACCAAATGTGCTGCCCATCGAAAGTCGACTAAATTTTTAAAAATGTGGTACATATACATGATAGACTATTATGCAACCATAAAGAAGGACAAAATTATAAACTTCGAAGCAACTTGGATGGGTTTAGAGTCTGTAATACTCAGTGATCTATCACAGAAACAAAGAACTGAGTATCACATGTTCTCACTCATAAGTGGATCCTGAACAATTACCATAATACTATGAGAAAGGGATTGGCAGTAGTGAGAGACTGCCAGAGGAGGGAAGAAGAGGGCACACTTTATCAATAAGTGTACCTGATCTCAAACCAGATGAAATGAGGACCAAAGTGAGGCCCGAACTTTACCTGTACAATGACCATTTGTATGCCTAACCCTAAATTGTACTCCAAATCTTTAAAATAAAATTTAAAAAAAAAATAAAATTTTCATCTTGCCATCCCCTGCAGGAGTTCTCAGCTTCTTTTTGCTGCCCTCACAGCCCTGAGGGACACATACTGTCTTAGATGATGGTGGCTCACTGCAGAATTAGGCAAGAACCCTCCTCCCATCATAAAAGGAGGTGCTTATCAGAATAAGTGTGAGTGTTGCTTAAAAAGCCCCTTCTCTCCCAAACACAATTCTGATATTACATGGAGCACCACCAGGCTTAAAATCTTCTGATAGATCATCTGTTTCCCCGTCTCTCTCCATCCCACAAGATTCTAGACCTATACTATCCAACATGGCCTCTAGCCATGGATGGCTATCTAAATTTAAATTAATTAAAATCAAATAACATTAAAAATTCAGTTCCTCAGTAGCACATTTTAACTGCTCAATAGCCACTTGTAAACGGTACAGAGAACATTTTCACTGCGGGATGTTCTATTGGACAACTCTATTCTATTCAGTTCATGAACTCATTCCCCTAGGTCTCTGCAGCCTCTGCACCCTACATTAAATTAACTTGCTTTCTGACCCTCAGTTTACCTATTATCTTTTCCTTCTCATTTTACTTATTTTTTCCATGGTTGCCCCTTCTGCATCCTCTCCCCATTAGCTCACATAAGCCACCCTGCTCACCTTACCCCAGGTCTTGCACGTCAGCTTCATCCACATTATTTTTTTTTCCTCTGAGAGCATTCTTGAAACTCACATTTACATTTAAATGAAAGTCTTACTTCCACCAAACAAAGGTATGCCCAGAAATAAATCCATATATTTCAGGTTGAGGAGTTATCTTCATTCTTATGCTATAGCCTGTCTGAACTCCACTGGAAATTACAAATTCACAGTTTCCTGTGCCTTCAGGAACACAGTGCTGATTTGGTCTCTCAGCTAGGAATCCAGGTTGCAAATCCTTGCTGAATAGAAGCCTGGCTTTTATTCTTTCTTGTGTTGTGCTGTACCTAAAACACCCAGTAAAAGTTAAAGGTGAGCAATAAGTCTTGTTGCCATGATTGGACATTGAGCAGAAAACCCAGACACTGAGTTGTAGTGGGAGGCATGTTTGCTAAAGGTGGGTCATCTTTCTCTCTTTTAGAAATCTGCTGCTGCTGGGGATTTCCAAATCTAAGAGGAATCATCTTGACCTCTTCTTACCTTTGGGAGATTCCATTAATCTCTAAGCAAACAGCACAAATGTGCCAATTCAGAGAGTAAACTTTGTCATCTCAGAAACTTGGCAGTTGGGAAAGGGGAGGTAGAGGGTGAAATCAATGTTAATAGAAATGATATGATAAATAAAAGCATCTGTAGGTTATGTAGGTTATGTCTCCTGGAAGCAGACCCTGAAATAAAAATTTTAGTGCAAGTAGTTTATATGAGAGGTGATCCAAGCACTAGTCCAGGATGAGAAGGTGAGAGAAGGAAAGGAAGCCTTATTAATGAGCAGGTTACAGGTATAGCCAACTCTGGTTCAATCCACCAGGATCCTCTGGGAAACAATGGAGACAGTGTTGTTAGGAAGAGGGAGCTGGGGTATGTATCCTCCAGTTTGAATCTATCATTTGTCGATGGATGTTCCTGAGGACTTTAACAACCCACACCTCTGGCCTCTCCCATGAATAAGTCAAACACAATCCTGTGGTAAGAGAAAGTTCTCAAAATAGTTTCAAATGCTGTCAGCATATGGGAATGGTAACACCAAAGGATCATATGTTTGCCATTCCTGTTTTCTTACTAGATTGGAATTTCATTCATTCCCTTAAGTAAAAGGTTAAATCATCATTTGGACAGTTTTTAAACTCCCAAATTATGATGCATGGTGAGGACCATATCATGTCATTCCCTTCCCTAGATTGTTGAAGTCACCTGGTCTCTGAAAAGTTATTTGGGTAGAGGGTACAGCTGCTGCATTGGCCTGCTCAGTTTTCTTCTTTCCATCCTGTGTTGCTGTGGTGGGAGAGTGTGTGGATCACAGAAATTTGCCTGTCTCTGGCTGCAGAGTTGAATACATGGTCCAGGCCGGTTCAATCTCAGACACCATACAGTGATTACTTCAAGGGGCAGGCACGTACCTCAAGCAGAGATACTTGAAATCTTTTCAAGAGACCTCATATATGACTGCTGGTTGGGTTAGGGTCTCTAGGGCCATGTCAGCCTGGAGCTGCTGAAGGCAACTTCTCCATCCACAGGAAAAGAAAATGAAGCCAGACTGAGGAAAGCAGGGCCAAGGAATGGAACGCAGACACTGAATCCTGGTGAAAACATGTGAGCCCCTGAACTCAGATATACCTGAAGTCAGTCCACTCCTGATTTTCAAAGCACACAAGTCAACAAGTGCCCCTACCTGCTAAGACTGATTTGAGTTGGGTTCCTGTTACTTAATTGAAAGAGTCCTGTCCAAATGGATTTGAGAATATTATGCTTTTTCCCCTTTATTTTGATAGTTTTCAGGGGTACCAATAGTTTTTGGTCTGAGCTTTAAGTGTACCCACCAACCCCATATGCATATTATACCCAACAGGTGATTTTTCATCCCTCCGCCCCTTCTCCCCGCCTTCTGAGTCTCCAGTGTCTATTATCTCATTCTCTATGCCTTAGCAGAGCCTTAGTTTAGCTCCCACTTGTAAGTGAGAACATGTGGTGTTTGGCTTCCTGTTCCTGAGTTAGTTCACTTAGGATGACGTTCTCCGATTCCATCCAAGTTGTTGCAGAAGACATTATTTCATTATTTTTGATAGCTGAATAGTATTTCATAGTGTATATATGCCACATTTTTATTATCCACTGATAGGCATTTAGGTTGGTTTCACAGCTTTGTTGTTTTGAGGACTAACTCTTCTGCCATCAGACTATATGCAGACAAGAGCAGCCAGTGCACTCAGCTTGGAATGTCCCATTGCCACGGTGCACAACACGTTTGCTCTGAGGACCATGGGGAATGTTATGTTTGCCTGCGTCATAATTTGTTGTTGTTTTGGGAACACTGAATTGTACAACAAACCTGTTTCCCTCCTTGCATTGGCTGCTAAGAAACCCCAAAGGAAAAATTTTGTTTCATTCTTTTCCCCCTTCACTGCTCAATTTCTTCACATCTTTTATCTCTTATACTGTAAGTATTTGTATACATCCCTGCAAAACTGGTTTTCTTTTCTCATGTTCTTTTGAATGAAGACAATTGTTGTAGCAGATGCATTCATACCCTTTGACTTCAGCTTGTAACTGTGATGAACTAACACTTGCAAGTGATAGCACCCCAACTCATTGAGTTTTTCCCTATTTATTTGCCTTGGGACTTTCTCCAAAGTCACCAAGCCTTGCTCATTCCACACAAATATAGCCCAGAAGGGTTGAGAAGTTGAAATCCCAAAGAGAAATCCTCAGTTCAAGGGGAGGGGGAAATGGCTTAAATGCTCTAGCCTCATGTTGATCAGAGGAAAAATTCTGAGGAGCTTTCTATACAGTTCCTTGGAGGACCCCCAGAGAGACAGAGCCCCAGGTGCCCATGGCAATAATCAGATTTGATTTACTTTGATAACTCACCCTATATGGACTTTGCTTCCTTCTCCTACTTCCTCACTTCTACTTCCTGGAATCACCTTTCAAAAAATTGCCTGTATCTAAGTCCTTATTTCAGGCTCTATTTTGGGAAGAACTCAAACTAAGGGAAAAAAAAAAACCAAAATAAATAAATGAATAAATTAACAACACTTTTTTTCTCACTGCATCTTAGAAAATGCTAAACGAAGCCGGGCTCGGTGGCTCAGCCTGTAATCCCGCGCCTTTGGGAGGCTGAGGTG